>NW_026775570.1:15000-17999 GCF_031216515.1 Neocloeon triangulifer | reverse complement strand
CACACTGTTGGTGGAGCTCGCGAAAATATTACAAGTCCGTACACCGACATCTCCGGCCGCACTGTTGGTGGAGCTCGCGAAAATATTACAAGTCCGTACACCGACATCTCCGGCCGCACTGTTGCCGGCGCGGGTGAAAATATTACAAGTCCGTACACCGACATCTCCGGCCGCACTGTTGGCGCATAGTGCGAAATTATTACAAGTCCAGCCGGCGACGTCTCCGGCCTATCTCGAAATTGTAGCAACCGCAGGTAAACGGCGGGAGTAACTATGACTCTCTTAAGGTACTGGAGCAATGGCAGTAGTCTCCACCGACATCTCCGGCCGCACTGTTGGCGGAGCGGGTGAAAATATTACAAGTCCCGCCGCCGACATCTCCGACCGCACTGATCAGATCGACAACTCCGGCCGCTGTGCTCGTTGGTCAAGCGCGGCGAAATGTGCCGGAACAGTAGATAATTTTCCATGTATACATCGCCCATCCCTCTTTGGAACCCTAGAAGCTCACTATGCTCTGCAAATTTTTCATACGTCTCTCTGTTTGGATTGGTTGAATTTCAATTTATTGCATTTACGTTTCGATTGTGTAGCTGTTTAGCTTCAGCCTTGATTTAACTGTAAATAATTATTATCATTTATTCTTCCATATATTTTTGATGTACGTGAATATTCCTTTCATTAATTCATCGATATACGTTTGTTCATGTGTATTACTTTATGAATCTCTCCGTCGATTTGTATCACTTGGAGTGTCTTATATTACATCTTAAAATTTATAAAGTGTGCTATGCATTATTTAATGCATTCGTGTTTATTTAATTTCAACCTCTCATTAAATTCTTCCTGCGTTGACAATTTAAAATATTTATAACAAATATTTGAATTATAAAAGATTATTGAAGTGCACCGTTACGTTAAACGTTCCTTTCATTGCAATACTATTCCATCCTAATGTACGTAATCGGATTTCAAATCTTGTATGTTAATGTATGCATGCATTCTTCATAATATTCCCTAATATGGGAAACAAATCCTTTCTTTTCCGATTGATGTTCATGAAATCGCATATAACTTCATCCCTACAATAAAGCGCCCTTCATGAATTTTACTGTAATTCCTAACATCTCCGCTACGCAGCGACTTCAGAAACAGTAAGCAAATCCAAGTGATCTTAAAATTTCATTTCAAAACATTTGAAACTAGGAAAATAATAGTGGAAAAATTTGACGGTCACATGTGGCGAGTAGAACTTTACGTCGCATGTTCATGTATAGTGGGGGTTTTCTTCCGTTCGTATATTGTTCAATGAAATCTATCTAATCTGGTATTCACGTTTCGGCTCCTTGTAGAGAAGCACAAAATTCACGAGGTGTGCAAAACTGAATGAAAAATCTTTTGGTCATCTCATCCTCTGCCAAGGGATGTACCACGTTTAAATATTGTTGTTTCAAAATATAATTTCAAACACCCCTTAACTTTTCAAATTCACGTCCAAAGTTCTATTTCGTGTACAATTTGCGAGCGGAAATAACATCTTTATTTATGAGGTCGATGTACTTATTTCTCAAGATAATTTCACGGCTCGCAAGCTTATCCCGCTGCCAAAACCATGCACATCCGGCATATTGCCAATTTTCGAAAAACCCACAGAGCAAAAGCTGACTTTACTGCGATTGTTCATTCTACTCTAGTCACAAAGAACGGGCAGAGAGGGTATCACAATCAGCAGAGATGAAACACTGATGTGGCACAGCAACTTTGATTTTCATGCAATTCACACGTGTTATCTTGATTAAATTTTGTATAAAATCATGTTTATTAATGCATCACCGGGGGCATTCTCTACCCAAGTGAATCATCCAAAAATTCAGTGTTGTTAATCTCATTGCTTACAAAGAAGAGAGAATTACAATGGAAATACAAAGGCAGAATACACAAAACAGTTCTGAAATACATGATGCCAGTTAATATTATTATTTCCATCATTCACGTCGCTAGCACTCTATATCGCTATTTACTTAACGCGTGTCAATGTTAGTTTTGACATGGCCTACATTGTACTGTCTTCCTCTTACGACAAGAGGTAACGTGGCCTCCTCGTTGATCTTATTTATTCTCGTTAACAACACTGTCAAATTCCTCGCAGTGACCATTTATATTTTTTGAAGTAAGATTGCATCTAACTATTTTTGAAGACATTATTAACTAATATTTTCATTCAGACAGCTGAAACGCATTCCATAAATCACAAATGAATACACAAATCACCGCAGCAAAGGCTCGTGTGATCTGGCAGCTCACGAATGATGCTCATCACACGAAAACAATTTTTCTCTTGAATAGGGTGCGCCATTACCATGCAACGTTGAATGTGTCATATAGGAATCATGTTGAGCTGCAATCGCTCCTCAACTCCAATGATTCCTGTTTTCACGTGCAAAGGGCGTTATTAGTGCACCAAACTTGACGTCATAAACAAGACGCAAAAAATCATTTTATGCAACACCACAAGTCGTTTCGGACATCTCCGGCCGCACGGCTGGCGGAGCACGCGAAAATATCACAAGTCCGTACATCGACATCTCCGGCCGCACTGTTGGCGGAGCACGCGAAAATATTACAAGTCCGTACACCGACATCTCCGGCCGCACTGTTGGCGGAGCACGCGAAAATATCACAAGTCCGTACACCGACATCTCCGGCCGCACTGTTGGCGGAGCACGCGAAAATATTACAAGTCCGTACACCGACATCTCCGGCCGCACTGTTGGCGGAGCACGCGAAAATATTACAAGTCCGTACACCGACATCTCCGGCCGCACTGTTGGCGGAGCACGCGAAAATATTACAAGTCCGTACACCGACATCTCCGGCCGCACTGTTGGCGGAGCACGCGAAAATATTACAAGTCCGTACACCGACATCTCCGGCCGCACTGTTGGCGGAGCACGCGAAAATATTACAAGTCCGTACACCGACATCTCCGGCCGCACTGT
>NW_026775570.1:2500-5000 GCF_031216515.1 Neocloeon triangulifer | reverse complement strand
TCATCCTCTGCCAAGGGATGTACCACGTTTAAATATTGTTGTTTCAAAATATAATTTCAAACACCCCTTAACTTTTCAAATTCACGTCCAAAGTTCTATTTCGTGTACAATTTGCGAGCGGAAATAACATCTTTATTTATGAGGTCGATGTACTTATTTCTCAAGATAATTTCACGGCTCGCAAGCTTATCCCGCTGCCAAAACCATGCACATCCGGCATATTGCCAATTTTCGAAAAACCCACAGAGCAAAAGCTGACTTTACTGCGATTGTTCATTCTACTCTAGTCACAAAGAACGGGCAGAGAGGGTATCACAATCAGCAGAGATGAAACACTGATGTGGCACAGCAACTTTGATTTTCATGCAATTCACACGTGTTATCTTGATTAAATTTTGTATAAAATCATGTTTATTAATGCATCACCGGGGGCATTCTCTACCCAAGTGAATCATCCAAAAATTCAGTGTTGTTAATCTCATTGCTTACAAAGAAGAGAGAATTACAATGGAAATACAAAGGCAGAATACACAAAACAGTTCTGAAATACATGATGCCAGTTAATATTATTATTTCCATCATTCACGTCGCTAGCACTCTATATCGCTATTTACTTAACGCGTGTCAATGTTAGTTTTGACATGGCCTACATTGTACTGTCTTCCTCTTACGACAAGAGGTAACGTGGCCTCCTCGTTGATCTTATTTATTCTCGTTAACAACACTGTCAAATTCCTCGCAGTGACCATTTATATTTTTTGAAGTAAGATTGCATCTAACTATTTTTGAAGACATTATTAACTAATATTTTCATTCAGACAGCTGAAACGCATTCCATAAATCACAAATGAATACACAAATCACCGCAGCAAAGGCTCGTGTGATCTGGCAGCTCACGAATGATGCTCATCACACGAAAACAATTTTTCTCTTGAATAGGGTGCGCCATTACCATGCAACGTTGAATGTGTCATATAGGAATCATGTTGAGCTGCAATCGCTCCTCAACTCCAATGATTCCTGTTTTCACGTGCAAAGGGCGTTATTAGTGCACCAAACTTGACGTCATAAACAAGACGCAAAAAATCATTTTATGCAACACCACAAGTCGTTTCGGACATCTCCGGCCGCACGGCTGGCGGAGCACGCGAAAATATCACAAGTCCGTACATCGACATCTCCGGCCGCACTGTTGGCGGAGCACGCGAAAATATTACAAGTCCGTACACCGACATCTCCGGCCGCACTGTTGGCGGAGCACGCGAAAATATCACAAGTCCGTACACCGACATCTCCGGCCGCACTGTTGGCGGAGCACGCGAAAATATTACAAGTCCGTACACCGACATCTCCGGCCGCACTGTTGGCGGAGCACGCGAAAATATTACAAGTCCGTACACCGACATCTCCGGCCGCACTGTTGGCGGAGCACGCGAAAATATTACAAGTCCGTACACCGACATCTCCGGCCGCACTGTTGGCGGAGCACGCGAAAATATTACAAGTCCGTACACCGACATCTCCGGCCGCACTGTTGGCGGAGCACGCGAAAATATTACAAGTCCGTACACCGACATCTCCGGCCGCACTGTTGGCGGAGCACGCGAAAATATTACAAGTCCGTACACCGACATCTCCGGCCGCACTGTTGGCGGAGCACGCGAAAATATTACAAGTCCGTACACCGACATCTCCGGCCGCACTGTTGGCGGAGCACGCAAAAATATTACAAGTCCGTAATTCGACATCTCCGGCCGCACTGTTAGCAGAGCACGAGTAGCAGCGGGTCACCCGAAGGGGCCGCGCCGGCCGACCGTGCGCGCGAGCTCGTGCCTCGCGCGGGAGAGGCAGAAATGCGGTCGCCTCCTGCTCGGCCGGCC
The DNA here is from genome assembly GCF_031216515.1 of Neocloeon triangulifer. Taxonomy (NCBI): domain Eukaryota; kingdom Metazoa; phylum Arthropoda; class Insecta; order Ephemeroptera; family Baetidae; genus Neocloeon; species Neocloeon triangulifer. The sequence continues at coordinate 3,120 of NW_026775570.1, read as the reverse complement.
GCGCCACGGGTGCCGTCAGATTGCTCGCGATTCGTGTGCTCTTCGCCAGGACGTGCGATGCATTCGGTTATATGTTGACTGGTGGAGCGGCGTCGGTAATGTCGAACACGTGAGTGGTGTCGTTGAGGACGCGCGAAGAAAGCCTTCCACGATTGATCGGTAACGCGGGTATTGATGAGCCCGAGGGGAAACGCCGTGACGTCCCCGAGGTCGGAACGACGAGCCCGGTGTGGTCGTCGATGTGAACCACCGAACAACGGTGGATACCGAACTCGGTCGTGGAGTAACCGCTTGAAGCGCGCCTCCTCATCGTTCTAATCGCGCACGTGGGCGGCGTTGTCAGCCGACGACCCTGTGCTCTATGTGCGGGCCCGCCTGGCCGTTCGGTCGGGCAGCCCGTCTCCGGTCTCGGTGGGTGCGAGCTATTTGTACGCGAACGATGCTTTGTAGCGAGTTCCTCGCGAGGAGCGTTTGACGTGTGCGGAGCGCTCGGCTCACCAACCGTCGGCGTTGTGCACTTCTCCTGCCGGGGTTGCCTGGTGCGAGTTGAGCACGGCGTCGGCGTCACGCTTAGCTGTAAGCCGGCTGCGGTAGCCTCGGCTGCCGCGGCCGCGCGCGGA
>NW_026775569.1:0-20697 GCF_031216515.1 Neocloeon triangulifer | reverse complement strand
GGAAATCCATGAATTCTCATTTTATACCCCAAATTTCCGTAAGATCCTCCAAAATTAGGGATTGGGTAAGGATTTAAGGACTCGGGAGCCGAGCCATCTCCTCCGTGTTGACCGTCACCGCCATCCCCGCCAATCGACCGTAACGTCAGTAAATGTGAGTTTTTTACATCCATGCACAGAATTTTCAATGAACCTGAGCTAATACCATCCATTCCTTTCTCGCCGTTTTGCGAATTTCCGGTGGCTTTTTTGATTTGATGCTGAAGCGGTTTCCCTCCTTTTAAATCTATTAACTTATTCCCAATAGCTTCGATGACAGGAGCCACAATAGTTAAGTGCACGTCGGTGAAGTGCAAATCTTGATCAATAAAAACCCTTTTTGATGCGATAATTGCTATTTCGTGGATCTGACCAATTTTCCCAACGGCTGCTGCAACTTGACTGGTCGCAACATTTGCTCCTATGAAGGTGATGACGTTGTTGTTCACGCTGTATTTGGGCAGTTGCCTTAAATGGGGTTCAATCACTTCTTTGATTACGATGACCATTTTTCTGGTAGGAACGACTTTGTACGCTGAAGCAGTGGTGCTTTTTGTGAATCCAGCTACCGGCAGAAATGCCCGCCACGAGTCAAAATTTTCCAAAGTTACGTTCAACAGTGTTTTTTTACTTTTTTCCGCCATTAGGGTAATGCTATGTAGCTGAAAATCTTGTACCAACTTCTTTAGAAATTCAACAAACGTCTGAGTCGCGTCAATGCTACTTAGGAGAGGCTTCTTGGATCCAAACACGTCACTTGCCATTTCGTCAATTATGTCGCTATTTTTTTCTATGGCTTTGAAAAGAAACATAATCTTTGAGGCTTGGAATTTGATTTCTTCTTCTTCGTTCTTGTCCAAATCAATAGACTTTGTAAACTGAAGTAAATGATGCATGGACTGGATGCTGTTTAGTCGGAAGGCGTAATTTTTCAAATAATCAATATTAAAGTCGAATTCGCATTCGTTTGACTGAAAATCAGCCTTTTTGGTGATCGCACTGATTTCTCGCTTTTGCCAATCACCGAAAAGCGCCGACAAGCCAACAGTGGCGTTGGAAATAAGGTTTTCGTTTATGTAGTGGACAGTTGTTGGCGCTATTGCCACGCCGAATTCCTGGAAAGTTCTTTTTGAATAATTAAGCTTGCTGAAAATGAGCTGCCGTAAACTTTTAAAATTTTGCATCAAGGGACGTAATTCCCACGGCTGGCCTTGTTCTGCCGGGCGCCGAAAAAGTCCAATATTCTGCGACTCAATCATAAAACTTGCAAGTTTAATTTGACCCTCCAGGTCTTCTAAATCGTCTGATTCCGCCACTTTTTGTTTTTCCAACAAATGCTGCTTTGTTTTATTTAAAAACATTTCAGTGGAAAGAACTAATTGTTGGTCTGTCTTCTGCGATTCAATTTTGCAAACAATGAGTCCAATCGCTCCACTGAATGAATCTATGTTCCCTCCTAGCAACCTGGCCAAATTTTTCAGGACGTTTGTGAAACCTGCCCGTTCGTTATTCAATCGCAAGTTGGAATAATTTTCAACTAAAACAATTTTCAATCTAAACGCCGATTCCAAAATTTTCTTATTTAAATACGACGCCACTAAATCATATTCAGGACTTCTAGTGTCGCTAAAACCAGCGCAATCAATTAGATAAATGCCTGTGTCAGGGTCCCTGTCTACGTTTGGGTAAAATGTTTTTGAGGTGTAACTATCGTCACTGCCAATTTTATCGTCGTTGTCAACGAAAATGTTATCTAACTGCTCGTTCATTATGATTTTTAACGACTGATCCTTACGAATAAATTTTGAGAGGGTGCTCTTGCCGGTGCCAGTGTTGCCGATGATAATCACGATTTCCTCTTCATCCACGATGTTCAAAGTCTGGTCACCCTTCTGAAACATTAAAACAAAACAATTGTAGGGCTCCGAATAAAGAAGAATGTATCTCACTCGTCAATTTAAATAAAAATCAGCCGATTTTTTATTTGAATCGTGTGGTGGAAATAAATTCTAATTTATTTTTTTCTTACCCGCAGATGTTCCTCAATATTGGGCTTGTGTTTGGCATAGGTCGCGCTGGTGGTGAAGCTTGTAAAAATGATGACGCAGACGCACAATCTCAGAAACAGCATCTGTGAATTGAACATTTTTTAAAGAAAAATTTAATAGCCCGATAGGAATAAGAAAGGAAATTTTTCATGAAAATACAATTATAGCGCGCGCCACGTTAGGAAACGGAATGCAAAATTTTAATTGTAATGTTTTTCCAGTGTTAATTTAAAGATCAGCTGTGCATTTTCGTTAGTAAATATCGTAAAAAAATCTAATTCTCTCCTTTTGCGGCCCCGAGAGTAGAGCAAACGATGGTTATGCTACTCATATTCTAATCCACCCTAGCCCTCACCAGGCCCTCACTTGGCACCTTTTCACCCAACATTTCCAAATTTGATAAGAGTAAAAAAAGCCCTTCGTTTTGTGCACATTTCTGAAACAGCCAAGACTGAGCTGCTCACCGTCCGCAACATTAGCCGAATTAATACGACCTGACCCTCTTTCGAAAGATTCTGGTTGGAGCGAATCACGACCGGCTGAATGATGAAAAACAGTGAAGGAACCTGGCGATCATTGGGTCATTCCTCCCTTTTAGTGCGCACGAACCTCGGCCTCCTCTCTTTTCCCAAATTTGAGTTTCCCCCGGATCAGGCTGCAGTGCGGAAAGTAGTTTCGTATTTATTGCTCCTTGATAAATACTCTCACAGATTCAGAGAGTTGTTCACTTGCACTGACAAGAGGGCCCAATTTTCTCCCAATTGAAATTTTTAAATTATATTTAATTTTCTGATTTGGTCAAAGACTTCAAAGATAAATAAAAGGAAAGTTGAATTGAATTTTTGCGATGTTATGAGATTAACAAAAAAATAAGTTTTATTATTCAAAACAAGTGGTTGCTTTTTAGAAAATATCGTTATACAAATTTTTAGTGCTTTTAATAGAGCCACGAAATTTTTAATTTTTAATAAAGCACCCTTTGCCTGTTCATCAGCGATATGCTTGCAAATATTTTTCTAAAGAACAAAATTTTCCTGAAAAAAGATTCGGCGCTTACATTTAAAACAGACACACTTTTGGCGTGGAGTCAACCGATTTGAATAAATTTGACACATTTGGTTGTTTCAGGTTGTTCTAATTATTAGTTTGAGATAATAAAATTTTGGAAATTCTTAAAAATTGCATATTTTATTGGGGTTCATATTTTAAATTTTTTATAATTTTATTTTACAAATTTCTTTATTTCATAAAAATGCAATAATAAAATCTGCAAATCCAGTAAATTATATTTATATCTCATGAATATTTAAGAGTTTTATATTGTTGTGAAAATTTATATATTTTGAAATAATTATTGTCAAACGAGTTGTTCAAAATTAAACCTTTAGAACAAACAAAATTAATTAAATTAAGAAATGAACTGTCCATAAATGATGAATTAAATACCACTCAATGTATCTGATTATTAATATGGAAAAGTTTAAAATTGATTCTGCTCAGCGCGAAAATGGAAGTGCATACATAGCTGACAATGAGTGATGTGTTAATTAAAAATAGAGACTTGCATCGCAGCTGACTAGAGATGAGGCTGAGAAGAGAAAAATTGTTTACTGCGCATTCACTCAAATTAAACTTGCAGGACTAGGGTTACGGAGGTACTTCTTTCTCTTGGACAACCTGCAGAAGTCGCTATCAGTCAGAGCAACACTATTAATTGAAAATTATTCTCTAATATCGTTTGAAAGACGACCACAGACAGCCGCGGCTATTTTATAAATATATAAATAAGCATAATAAATTATTTTCATCAATAAAATTTAAGCATAATACCAATACCATTAAATAATGAATAATTAGAATAATTTAATGTCGAGCTGGTTAAAGAGGAAAAGTTTTCAGATTTAATTTTATTGACATATTATCCCCACCTGATGGCAGAATCATATTTGAATATTTAAACAATAATTTTTTTTAATATGGAGAAATCAAATTGTGACCATTCAATGATTTGCAAGCCAAATTATTACAGACGTATAGAAATTCCCGCCTATAAAGTTTAAGCACAAGTAATGGTGCTGATAGTGTAAATAATAATAAAAAAAAAATTATAATCAGTCATTCTGGTATAAAGCTCCTCGCGTGCGTATGTCAATTTTGAGATAAAGCGCGCTTACTTATACTGTGCCTCACGGGTCGCAAACGTTTCAAAATAATAATAATTACACTAAATAAAAATTGCAAAAATTGTAAACGGCGCAAATCCAGCAATCAACTTTCACAACAAATCGCCAGTTGTCTACCTGGAGGCACTCGGGTGGATACAAAGGGTTGAGGATGGGGACTCACAGAAAAAAGTTAGGTCCGCAACAGCAATACTTTAGGTTTACTTTATGGATACTTTTAGTATTCAGGACGTATTCTCTTTCTTAAAAGTATACCTGTTTAACATGGGCCTTATGGGAGATGATTTTTATACCTGCTCGTCAAACTCGCTCCGTCTCGACCCTTCCCCTCTTTTGTTGGAGATCCCACCACTGTCTGCTAAAATGCAGCTTTTATAAATAAAGCTGCACTAAATTTAATAGAAATCTTTTCTGATCCTTATGTGATTCGTTATTTAATTACAATATCGTAATATTTAGTTGTTTTTAGACATAATTATGCATCAGCATATGAAAAATTGGAAATAAATTTTTTTATCACACTTTTTACATGACCAAATGGGAAGCTTCGTTGTGTGTATGCGTGTGCATTTGTGTCATTATTATATAAAAACCACTCTTTAAAATAATTGAGTACTTTTTTTTATTTTTTCAAATAAGAAGCAAATTTAAGAATTAAAGATACTCATACAAGCACAAATCTCTTACTTAGCTTAGAATTCTTAAAACATTCAAAATATTATTCAATATCTAAAATCTGTGTTAATTATGAATTATAAATGCGTCAAGTTAAGTACTATTTACAAGAAATATTTGATTAAAAATTAATTTTATGTAAAATATTTAACATCATTAATGTTATCATTAAACAGTCACTTAAATGAAGTTGAAAATTAAGCAATACGATCATCATTATTATTATTCTCATTACAACTAATTTTATATACAATAACTTTATTAATAATATTATTATTTTACATATTGCGAAACTCATTTGCATTCTGGGCTGTGGCCACTGGAATTACTAATAATATTATCAAACTTTATATGAATGAATGTTAGCCGCAACCCTATTGAAACTGCTTCAGGTAATAATCGTCGGGTATGTCGTAGGTAAAGCCTTTTCCTTCAGCCCTGTAAGGAAAAAATTTAAATTTAAAATTATGAATCATTTTTAATACACATACACGCAAATATAAATGATTTCAAAAATACCTTTTCTTTGCCACCCTCAAATTAGCAGAACATTTGTTGAAATTGTGCCCTTCTTTTAAATCTCTCTCCGTGAAGGGAATCTTCTCAGTTTTTCCAACGTGTTGCATGTAATCTATTGATAAAATAATAATTTTAAATAACAATTTTACTCTTCACTTAAACTTACATTTCATAGCTTGCACAGCCTCCTTCTCAACTGGACTTAAGCCTGTTGATCCAATTTTTCCTTTTCCATCGTAATTATGCTCCATAATAAATTGTTTTCCAAAGTATAAAATCATAAACAATTTCAATCCAGCTGCTAAAGGGTTTGTTTTCGTGTACTCATTTCTAGCCCTCTTTCTGTTTCTTCCTTCGGGATCCTGAGAATTTTCTGTTTCCTGCTCCTCTCCATCAATTTCATTATTCTCATCTCGTTCGCTAGATGTTGAACACTGTATTTTCTTGTTAGCTTCTTGTGCCTTCTGATATTCATGGATTTGCCGAGTTTTGCTCAGTACTAAACGTTGTATTTTTCTGCTACAAACTGTAGGGAAACCAGCAGCGATTTTCCACTGAAATCATGTAATTATAATTATTTTGCAATCAGTTTTTCCAAATTTCCAGATATGTACTTTTATAGTAAACTTCGGCATACAGATTTAATCTTGTCAATTTTATTTTTATATTTTTTTGCATGATTCTATAATCTGCATAAGATATAGAATTTCATACCTGATCAGATGATGGCGAGTTTTGGCTATTCAATGTGTTTTGAGAATTTGGCGAGGAGAATGAATTCTGTGGAGAATTTCCGCTTATTTCAGATGAATTTCTGTTCTGACCATACGGAGATGTTTGGTGGTAATAAGTTGGCGGTGATGTTGATGTACAGTGGTTGTTTTGTCCAATCATCCCAGTATTTTGGACGATAGTTAGTGGAGACCGCCGACCATAAGCACCTGCATTATAAAGTTAAATTTTAAGAATGATGAGTATGCTATTATTTGAAATTTCATCCTTGAATGCTTGTTTTTAGTTGCAGTTGTTCTGTTTATTGCTTGCGAATCAGACCCATACCAATTTATATTATAAATCGAAATTTAAGACACATACCTGAATAATTAAAATGTGGCTGTTGCTGTTGATTGTAAGCAGGCCCTAAATTTGGTTGCGCAAAGCTTGATGTATTTGCAAGTGTACTGTATTCTCCAAATCCTTCTGAAAATTTAATTTTTATAATTATATATCAACTAAAGAAATGAAACTTAGCTTTTTTGATTATGCAAACAATATAAAGAGCAAAAATTATAACACTATAAAATACGTGAATAATTTAAAAATTTTGTATTATAATGGAACTATTGATATTTTCTTGATTCTCAGGGAACATCTTTAAAATTCTCAGTTTATAAATTTTAATCTAAAAGAAATTAACGTAATAAATTATTATTTTTCTCGATTTCATATGATAAAAGGAAGTTTTCCATGTTGCAGTGTTAATGTATGCAAAACAAAATTTTATGTTTCTTTAAATGATCTACAAGCTCTCATATTGGACAAAGTTACGAAAACTTGGCAAATTAAAAATAAAAAGCTGCGGATGTTTAAGAGACTTTAACCGTTTTACTAGTAGAGCCATTTCGGTTTAATTTGAATAATAAATTTCAACAATCGGGACAAAGCGCATGTATTTGTCTCTTCGACGCAAGCGCAATTTTCTCTTTTAAAACACTTACGTTGCACACAGTTGTTTTGCTGGTTGTAATAATGTTGATTCGTATTACAATACATTGACTGGCTTTGAGATACCGTTGAGCTGTGATTAGGTATGGGGGACCTGTTTTCTTGAAGTGTTATAATCTGGTTCGGTGAATTATGCTCATTCATCATCTCATCTAAAAATATGAAAAGTGGGTTTAGAAAAGCTTAAGATTCAAAACAGAAAAATTTAAAATTTAGGAAGTGATAAGTGATAAGACTGATATGAGCGTTTGAAAAACTCAACTTTCAACTTTTTTCAAAGTAAAAGAATTTAAAAAAATATATAATTATATTTTAAGGTGTTTTTCTGTAACAGTTTTTTAGCATTTTGATTTAACATATAAACATAACACAAACGTTTACTTCGAATAAAAATTTAAAAAATGAAATTTCTATCAAATCAACTATATTAACAATAAGCTTACAGCTATTAAGTTCCTGTTTTTTTTTTTACATTGTTATAAAATAAAAAAATATAATGCGATTTTCAAATTTTGTGTAACGGAAGCAAAGTATCAGTAAATAATTATAATAAACCTAACCAATACGAATAGGTGATGGAGCTTTCTTCTGATTGCTTTTCTGTTGGGTGACTGACTCAACCTCGTTCAGTGCGGCTATCCTTGATGCTGTACACAGAAATGTTTAAAATAATTATATTGGAAATTAATTTTGTTAATAATTACTTGCTGGGGCGGCTGCCCTCGTCGACTTTTCTTGCAAAATGTTTCTTTTTACTGATGGTCTTCCACGTCTTCGTCGAGCTGGCCGGTTTGGAAGAACGAGCTCGGCAGTTTTACCACTGTGATTAAAAGTGTCCTCTTTGTTGCTGGGGTTTGGCCTCCCAGCATTACGCGTATGTACGGTCTTGGCCATGGCTTCCGAAAGCGATCCTGTTTCTGTAAAAATTAGAAATAGAGGAGGTTGTTCAAATAATTCATATTAAAAGTTGAAGTTTATTATGAAAAAATTAAAAATGAATTTTAACTTGATCAGTTTGTAATGTACAAATAATATTTATGATATATTAATTTTCAATCATTTATTTATAATTTCGTGTTTCAAAATATCATAGTGGGCTGCGCTCGTAGATTATTGCGCTCGCGATCGCTGAGCCCTAAGAACACTGCGCTATGAGCTCAATTGATAATTTTCGCTCGCGCTCTTCACACTCTTTTTAGACATTTTCCAAAGTCAATACATAGAAAAAAAAAATATAAATTTTCGTTGGTAATTAACAAAATGATTTTTTTATGTAATATGTATTTAGTAAGTTTTAAATTTGCTTTTATATAGAAGACCATGAAATTCAAACATTTAAAGCGTTTGATTAAATTCCAGAAAATGGAGACAAAAATCGGACATTGAGGATTCCATTTAGTATTAAAAGTATGCAACTAGAACAAGTCCACTCTAATATTATAGATAAATCATTTTTCCCACTTCTCAAACTGAGCAAAACCTAAATTAAAAAAAGGTGAAAGATTATATAAAATTTAATTAAAAAGTAATAATTCACCTGGCAGAAAGAAGAAAAATTCCTTGGAATGTCTTAAATTAAATTTAAAAATCCTTGCTGCGGCAAAAAAAAAAAAATGATGAGCGCAAAAGAGCGCACGATTTCTTTATAAAATTGCTCTCGCGCTCGCAGAGTCTATAAAGAAGCTGCGCTCGCGCTCTGATCGCAAGCGCGAGCGTAGATTGCAGAGCGCATTGTGCGCTCTTTGCTCACTATGCAAAATATTTTGAAAATATATCAAACATTTTGTCTTTATTTTGAATCAAGAAAGTTAAAAAGTGAAGTGTAAGTTCGGTCACCTTTCTTTTTGGGAATAGGAATAGAGCAGCTGAAATAAAGCAACTTAAGTGGAAAGTACTCGGCGCTAAACGGGGACTAAAGACACTTGCTTTCCCGGAAAATCTTATACTATAAGCGATTCAATAAGGACATAATAAGAGTGCAGATGTGACGTTAAAGTAGACTTTGTGTGAAAAATATTAGCATCAACTTTTGCATCAATTAGCCTCTCTTTGATGGCCAATTTATTCCATTTTTTTTTCTTTCTAATTTCTGCCTGCTGACTGGCAGATTTAGGTGTTTACCACAAAACGATAATAAATGAGGAGGGAAAGAATTCTTGTTAAAGAAAAGGTGGTTCTAAATTCTATGCAGGCGCCAAAGAAAGAAAAGAAGGCTCAGGGTGCTGTCGCGCGTTCATGGAGAAATACAACAACAGCCTCATCCTTTGTCAGCAGACAGAAGTGCACAACAAAAAGATACTAAAAACATCAACTTGTCAGCGACAAAGCACCAATATTCGCTGCAACTCCGCGTAAATAAGAGGGGATCATGCCGACAAAAAGGTGAAAAGCAAAATATTCTGTAGGTGGCGGTCGCGCTTTTCTTTCTGCGCTCTTCCTGCCATAAAGTCGGCATGGATGTGAATCAAAGACCTTTTTTTTACATAGAAATGCACTTTGAAATACAATAATCTTCCTTTGCCGAACTAAAATTCACAATACTTGGAATATTTCTATTATATCCGTGGGACCTAATCATAAATTCTGTCGGCAGATGAGAGAATGATGCTGGTTTATTAAAAACTAGCCAATTGCCCTTGAATGTAAGAGATACACACTTTCAATATTATCACATATGCTGACCACATAAAGTAATTTTCCCATTCATGTTCAACCAGAATGCATATGTATAATATATAAAGGAAGTATTTTACAAAATATTCAACATTGGAAAAGCCGTCATTTTAATTGAACATATCAATTTGAACGCAACTTGAGGAATTATAAAAAAATTTCTTAACGTTAATTTATAATTCAAAGCATTATGGCCTGATTTATTAAAATGAAACAAAATAAAAGATGGATGGATAATTTTAAGTTGTCGCCACTGCAAAAATTTCCCATATATCTCTAAAAGAATTTTCCAATTCATTGCATTTTCCACGAACTGAAACACATTTTGTCAAGCTCCATGAGAAAAAAAAATAAGTGACATTCTGGAGACTTGAGGATTATAAAGGTGAAGGAAAATTATAGAAAGAAACTTGAAGCGCTGACAACTTCCACTTTGTGAAAGGGCTTTAGGGAGAGGAGAGGAAAGACATGCACGCCAGAATTGAGCTGGACGCTACTTATTTTTCTCCCTTTCTTGTCAGAAAATTTATTCTGGGTTAAAAACAACCCTCTTCAGAGAAAGAGACTCTGTTGGTGGCATAGAATGGATCTCAGGATTTCTCGGAAAGAAATCTTTCCATTGAAAATATTTTAGTTCTAATGTTCCCTTTGTAAACAAAACATCCTTTTTGCTGCTTTTGATCCAAAACTTGAAATAAGAATAATTGTATGGTTTATAAATTGTACATGATAAATTCAAATTGAAAAGAGTGGCCGAATCTAATAAAAAAATGCGTTAGTGTTAGTGATGTAATATTAAGCAAAAAAAAAAAACTGAAAATTGAACAAATAATCAACTAATTAGTTAGAGGTCCTATATGACATTTCTAGTCTCCCTTTGTAATGAACCTATGTTTATCAATCAAAATGTAAATAATTTGAAATACTTGATATAAATTTTATTAAAGTGTGATAAAAACAAATTTAAATTATACAATTAGGATATCTTTTATAAATTTTGAAATTTATGTATTGAAGGAGAAAAATAAATAGCCCCAGTTGCATTTAATTAGCTTTTTATCTAGACATGTCTAGATAAAAAGCGGATAAAATGTGGATAATGGCGACTAAGGAAATAACAATATTTAGAAAAATATAAAAGTTATGTTGGTGCTTTTTTTAAATTTTTATATTAAATGATCATTAATTTGAGTTTAAAAAATTAAATTGGCCTTGGCGTGGACTGCAAGAGCGCTGCATCCCAAAATGGCCAATGTATAGATAAATAAGAAAGAGAGTGCTTAACTTTTCAAGCGGCGCAATCTTCAAATTTCACTGAATGATTTATTCATATAATTTAAAAAAGAACCAAACCTTGGTTGAATATTCATTTATTCTAATTGTCTGTTGAGGTTTGATATAATGTTCATTTGAAAGAAGACTTTTCATCAATAGGTTTTTTATAGTAATTTTTGGAAAAAAAAAATATCCTGCTTTATTTCGACTTCCGGTAGCAAAAAATGCAGGACTGGATTTAATTTTTATATTTCTATGTAAACCAACAAACGTATGAGTATAATCAAAACAAGGTATAATCAAAACAAATAGAGAAAAGGCCGACTTTCAATTAAACACATCAGTAATCAGTATTTCAAAGTATTATTATACGTGCAAGAAGCAAAACTCAATAATAAGTTGTCAAGTGTGATACAACTCCCGAGACGTTGCACCTTGCTTGAAGCATTATAATGAAATGCCTCACAATCAGCAGGGGGCCCCATTCAAAGAACCGCAAAGAACCGCTACAAAGCAGGTATATACTACTCCACAACATATCCCGTTACACTATATTGTAAGTAAGAAACGTGCATTTGCTATCATCCTTGGGACACACGCACGAATAACAACTAAAAAACGCTGGTTTCATATCAATTTATTAATGGGACCAATTTATATTTTAAATTTATCAATTTAATATTTTTTATTTTGTATAATTATTTTTATCGGTGTCATAATTAAGATCTTTCTTCTCTAAAACGCCATATTAAGTTGTATAATTATTATGAACTGTTGTCCCGTTCTATATTCTCCAATATAAAACTAAATAAAGCAAGTTTCAATATCTAATTCAGATCTAATTGAAGAGAAATTTCTACGTAATTAGACGGTCTTCTGTAATTTTCTATGATACAGTGTTTCCTATAAAAAAATTAATTTTGTTGGTGACAATGGTGACCCTATTCTTGTGCGTAATTTAAAAAAATTCAAGATACAAAAAAAATATCACATGATTCAAGGAAAATTTCAAAAATTTTACTCACCTCCTAATCCAATGATTCTCACGGTTCGAACCACATTTCCAGGAAAGGTCGCCTCAACACCGGATTTGAATAAAACTCGATCTTCCTTTCGAATAGCAATATTTGCGTTGACGATGAATTCCTCCTTTGTCACTTGATCCACAACTGTAGCTTTCAAATAATGCACCGGCTCGTTTGCAGATAATAAGGGAGACTCGTTATCAAAAATTTCGATTTCATTTAGAATAGAGTTTGGGCTTATTGCCATTGCCTTTTGCATCGCCATAGTATGGAGCCCACTATAGACGAGAAGAGACGAATGACCATGAGCGACGACGGGGATGTACTGGGTGTGGGTGAAGGTGAACTGAGCTGCCTGCTGCCTGAGCGAGAGAGCATCTTCCAGACCTGAGTATGGAGGAGGGGTGATTTGAAAGGGCCCATTGGAGGTTTAATTTTATGCACGTTAAATCACAGGTCTAAGATATTATAGAACAGAATTAAAATAAGTGTTCATTAATGCAAGGAGCCATCTATCATTAAGTTGAGACAAAGAATTTTAATTAATTTGTTTATTATTTTCTAAACTTATTTATCAAAGTATAATATTATGTTGCAAAACGCGTTTCTTTATCTATTACAAAGGCAATTTCTGCTGATACGGGATAATGATATTTTATATGATATTATATAATTATATAATATTATAAAATTATTATAATTATATATATATATAATTTTAAATATCTAACTTTCAACAATAATTTAGTAGTTAAGTTCTAATTGGCAAGTTAGAAGTACATCCATATTTAGGATTTTTTATAAACGCAAACAAACAACGAAAAAAACCAAACAGAATTTTCGTCTCTCCTGTTTGTGAAATCAGCTGATTGCTGTTAAAAATTCATTTGTTTTTAATTTTTTGCCATTGTTCAAATCGCAGCAAAATTGCACGAAATACTACATTAAATTATAAATAAATACCTTTACACAATGCGTTTTACTTAAAAAATAAAAATTATTGGAAGGTTCTTTAAATTTGAAAATTATGGAATTTTGATTAATTTTTGAAGAATATTTTTTATACGAGTTAGAGGCTTCTATGTAAGAACGGAAAAGGTTTGCTTGGTGAAATTCCCAACAGCGGTTCTCATAATAACACGCTCAATAGATTTTCATTTTTGACGTGTTTTTTCACACTTTGAATTTAACATAGGAAAAACAATAGGAGCTACAAATTTCTTTGCAACGTGATTTTGTGCGCAAAGATGGGCCTAATTTAAGAAATTTTTAAATCTCATCTTCGTTAAATAGAAAAAGAAAATTTTTTTAATAAAAATGCTAATTTTCATAGTTTTTTCTCAATAGCTTGCTGAAATTGCTTTCAAATTGTTTAAAAAAAATTGTGAACCCAAGTGGGGCAGATATATCCTACTCCATAAAATTGGAATAGAAGTTGAGATATGACCAATTAATGCATTTTTAGCACTCCGTTTCTCGGCGGCACGAAAATCCAGCCGTGCGCTGAGAGGAGAGCAGAGCCGAAATTTAGATAACACTCGAAAGCGAGAATTCAAAATTGTATAACTTTGCTCCTAATTAAAATAAAAGACTCAATTTTCAAAAAGCGATTCAATTTTCATTTTGGCATCAACTTTGGTATCAATAATTTTTTTTGTAACTAGAACTGGAGGCCAGATATAATTTAAATTTTGATCTTTCATGCAAAAATAAAAATAAAAATTAAAAAATCGTGATTTATCGATAAGAAATTAATCAAGGAGTATATAATTATACTCACTTTATTTAAAAAATAATCGAACATACATATTGTTCAAATATTGTATGTCTCTACATCGTGAACGTCGTCATATTTGTAAGAAATCTGCTTAATTATACTCTTTGATATAATTAATTTTGATTCCTCAAAAACAGAGTTTTTATTATTCATTTGCCATCAATCCAATTTAAACCTTTAGATTTTCATCAAATGCGTTAAACCCTCATTTCTAATGTTATAGTCATTATTTTTATGCAATATATCAAAATTTAATTATATCTGGCCTCCAGTTCTAGTTACGAAAAAAATTATTGATACCAAAGTTGATGCCTAAATGAAAATTGAATCGCTTTTTGAAAATTGAGTCTTTTATTTTAATTAGGAGCAAAGTTATACAATTTTGAATTCTCGCTTTCGAGTGTTATCTAAATTTCGGCTCTGCTCTCCTCTCAGCGCACGGCTGGATTTTCGTGCCGCCGAGAAACGGAGTGCTAAAAATGCATTAATTGGTCATATCTCAACTTCTATTAAAGCAGTGAGCTCCCAATTTTATGGAGTAGGATATATCTGCCCCACTTGGGTTCACAATTTTTTTTAAACAATTTGAAAGCAATTTCAGCAAGCTATTGAGAAAAAACTATGAAAATTAGCATTTTTATTAAAAAAATTTTCTTTTTCTATTTAACGAAGATGAGATTTAAAAATTTCTTAAATTAGGCCCATCTTTGCGCACAAAATCACGTTGCAAAGAAATTTGTAGCTCCTATTGTTTTTCCTATGTTAAATTCAAAGTGTGAAAAAACACGTCAAAAATGAAAATCTATTGAGCGTGTTATTATGAGAACCGCTGTTGGGAATTTCACCAAGCAAACCTTTTCCGTTCTTACATAGAAGCCTCTAACTCGTAAAAAAAATATTCTTCAAAAATTAATCAAAATTCCATAATTTTCAAATTTAAAGAACCTTCCAATAATTTTTATTTTTTAAGTAAAACGCATTGTGTAAAGGTATTTATTTATAATTTAATGAAGTATTTCGCGCAATTTTGATGCGATTTGAACAGTGGCAAAAAATTAAAAAATGAAATGAATTTTTAACAGGCAATCAGCTGATTCCACAAACAGGAGAAACGAAAAATATTTTTCGTTCCTTTTGCTGCCTCTCCTATTTGCGCCCGGCCAAGTGCAAGCAGCTTGAACCCTGCGGCTATTGTTGTTTACTCTTCACCCCAGCCTTTTCTGTGAACCTATTGAGGACGGATCGCGGGATCGCGGCTCTGCTCTGTCCAACACCAACATACATGGTTGCCAAAGCGACTAATATATCTCATCATTCAATGGCATACATTGCTTCTAATTATATGTAACTTAATTGTATTTAAAACGCAAATTTCAGGAATCACGAGTTCATAATTATAAAAAATTTGTAAATGTTACAAATATTGGCACCTTGTTATTTTTAATTTCAAACATTTTCCCAACACTGTCAGGGATCTATTCTCTCCTCTCCTTTTTATGATGTGCGCATTTCTGGCAGAAGCTCCCAGTGTATTTTGGTGTGGTGTGCTACTGTCAAGGAGTTTGGTTCCAAACTCCTTGGCTACTGTGCTGTGTTATTCATCAGAATTCATCCAGCGAGCATCACAAGAAAGCGGAGTGCTCGCGGCATTCGCGCTAATCATTCGTCGCTCTGTGATTGTGAGAGTGGTGCGAATTTGCAGCCTCCGAATATACAAATAATTTATCACCGTGGCTAAGAAGGTAATTATCTTTGTTCTCCTTATTGAGTTTCTTTTCATTCAAAAAATCAATATTTATTGATTTATTTTAATGCAGAGTGCCTTACAGAAATTTAGGAGAAATAAATTTTTGTGACATGTTTAGCGAGTCCTGTCGACTTATTAGTATAGTTTGAAGAGCGGAAGTTTATATTTTGCTGGTGGATAGCTTTTCAGTCATGCAGATATGCGATATGCAAGGTGGAGTTTTCCCCTATTTTGCAATTAATTCTCTGAAAGATTGAAAGCCACGCATGTTTGAAATATTATTATTTAGAAAAATATTTGAAATAAAATCACATAACAATCACCAAGGGAGAATAAAAAGTTCCAACAAGTCTCTCATTTATTTAAAGAAATAATCATGCCAGATGGAATGAAGTCCTTCCTAATGACTCATCACCAGCAAACGCACACACTCGTGCTCGCATTCCTAGTGTTTCCTAATGTAAAAAAATACTTTCTCGTGGGAATTTCGAAACAATTTTGATGTATTTGAAATCTCCATAAAAAGATGACACTAGCGCAGTTTGATTCATAACTCTACGGCAATTAGAAGTGAAAGTAGCTCTGGTTATCAAATTTTGTATTTCAGTTTTTTTTGCTCTGCTCTGTTCATGAATGTAATATTGAAAAAAATTCTTATTGACAAGATTAACTTTGCTTCATAATATTTAGCAGTTGATTAATTTTGATTGATAGACACCTAATTTTCTCTGATGATTTTCTCATACTCGGCCAAATTTACAGGCGCTGCTAATTCACCGCGCGCGTTCAGATTTGCGACTTGCGCGAACGCAATTTTTTTTTTATATGCTTTAATTAAGAATTCAAAATATCAGTATTGGCAGATTCTTAAATAAACGTTCAATTTTTTTTGGATATGAAATATTTAAAAAAATAGAAGTAGAGTAATTTTAGCTTCTGCGAGAAATTTGTTTATTTTAAAAAAAAGAGAGGCGATTTAAAAAAATTTACTTTTATAGGCAAAATGTATACAATTAAATTTTATTAAATTTTTTTCATAGGCGTGGTGACGTCAGATTTTTTATTTTTTATTACTTACATATAGGAGACTTAAATTCTCTTTTTGCGGTAATTATTTTTTGCGTAGAAAATTTCTTTTTATTCTTCTCAAGATGGCAAAATACATGAGAAATTTAAAATAAACCTAGAATTCATAATTCATCAAAATATGTTCAGCTGTTTAGAATTACTAATTACTAATTAGAAATTAATATTTAATAGCACCTCAAACTTCTGATGAAGACAAGTGCTGCTTGTTATATTTTTTGACATCAATACTCCTAAACTTAAGCAAAAAAAAAAATGAATAAATAAATCTGACGTTACCACGTCTATGAAAGGAATTTAAACTACATTTTGTCTAAAGGTATTATATACTTGTTTTTAATTTCCTTTATTTTTTATATGAACGTAAACAAAATTCTAGTGGGACGTAAATTTATCTTGTTCTAGTTAAGATTTATTAAAATATTTCATACACCTAACAATTGTTTACTTAATTATCTAAACCAAAGCTGATGTATTGAATTCTTAAAATCAACACGAAAAAAAAACGTTCGCGCGTCTGAACGCGCGCGGTGAATTAGCAGCGCGTGTAAATTTGGCCGAGTATGAGAAAATCACCAGGGAAAATGAGGTGTCTATTAATAAAAATTTATCAATAGCCAAATAATTATGAAGCAAATTTTATTTCGACAATAATAATTTTTTTAATTTTACATTCATGAACAGAGCAGAGCAAAGTAAATAAAAATTGTGTATTGGCTGCGCAAAGTAATTAAATCAGCTGTAATAAGCTGCAACAACAAAATATATTTTTCACTCACTTGCATATCTGCATATCACATGAAAACTAGTTAATATATAAATTCAAAAATTTAATTAATGAAAGTCATTTCTGCATAAAATATTTAAACTTTTCAATATTGAAATTATTATTTCCATTAAAATAATACTATATGAGCTCACAGATTTATGACAGCAGAGCATTCTATTTTTATTTTTTATGCTTCTTTGTTTCTAAAAATAAAATACAATCCCAAGCATCTTGATTAAGAGTAATCAAATTTAACAAACTCAATACATTTTAAATAATTTTATTTTGCGTTATTTACTTCTTTATTGTATGCAATCCATTTGTTTATATTTGCTTTTGTATATTTTAAAGATGGACATCGATGAGAGTACACAGGAAGGAGATGAAGTTAGCCAATATATCATCAATGACACTTTAAGTGAGCAGGACTTCCACGATCATAGAGGTAAATTTTATTACAAGATAATTATTGTTTTCTTCCATTCCAGTGGTGCACTGATTATTACTTTCAGCCTTTTTTTTTTTTTGCTAAATTACTTTTAGGATAGAAAAGCTCATAATGAATGGTCGATTTCTTCAATTTATTGTAATTGTTTATAATTTTTTGAAATTAAATTAATATAGTAAAATGGCATGTAAAATTTAAAACATACAGCGGAGCAGATGGGGGTATCGTTGCATAATGGATAAATAGATTAACTGATGGGTGCATGTACCTCATTATAATTTTTATATTTTATTGAGAACAATTAATATTTTAAGCCTTTTTTGCAATGCCAGTTTAATTAATAATAAATAATCTCCAATTAATACTTTTTTTATATATTAAGATATTTAAGAAACTAAGCTAAGGAGGTTTTTTACATTTATTTTAAAACAATGTTTCAGATCTCTTTCGACATGATAATTTTGAAATCGAAGATGACTGGATACACAGTGATGTTGAAATGGAGCATGAAAGTGACTGTAAGCATATCAATCTATCTGGAGTTGAAGAAGATTTTATTTCAATAACTGGAGTGACATCAAATGAATTTGTTTTAATGATGGTAGCGTTTATGCTCAAACACAAGATTTCATATGATGGTCTTACCGATTTACTAGATTTGATTAACAATGTCCACCCAAAAGCAAAAGAAAAAAATCTATTTTACGGCACGAAAATAACTACATATAAAGTTCGTAAATTTTTTACAAAAAAATACTCATTTGTAAAAAAAAATTACTGTTCAACTTGCATTAAAAATTTAGAACACTCCGAGCAATGCAAAAAAACGCTTTGCTTGAAAAAAAAGTTGGCTCCATCAAATTTCATTTATTTTCCAATGCAAGATCAACTACAGTGTATATTTCAGCGAAACAACATCCAAGGATTTATACGTAACAAGCACATGCGTGTTAAGAAATTCCCTGAAAATTACGAATCCATTGTTGATGGCAGCGTGTACAATTCAGAGCTGGAATTTCTAAAATTACCTCTAACATTTTCATTAGGATATTATTCTGATGGAGTGGCTTTATTTAAATCTAAAAAAATTTCTTTTTGGCCCATAATTTTTCATATCAATGAGTTGCCACCTAATGAAAGATATAAGATTGAAAACATGATACTTGCGGGGATTTGGCATGACCCGTTCAATAAACCAAATTTTGAAACATTTATGTCCCCACACAAAGATTTCTTAAATCAACTTAGAAATTCTGGCTTGCGAATTGACTGCGAAATTGAAACTGATGGCTCCCAGCGCACTTGTATCTTTAAAGGAATTATTCTTCAGGGCCAAGGTGATGCGCCAGCCAGAGCTCTTATGCTTAATATGAAACAATTCAACGGTCATCATGGTTGCAATTTTTGTTTGCAAGATCCAAAGAGCTCAAAAGAATATTATAAGCAGCTACAAATTCCAACAGCAAATAAAGATGAACCGCCCAAAAAACGATCGAGAAATGTTTATTTTTATGAAGAGAATGTTCCACTACGTACCTCTGAGGAAACAAAAGCTTTGGCCACCAAGGCCGATTTAATTGGCAAACCAATGAAAGGTGTAAAAGGGTTTTCCTTTTTTGCTTCTGTTTCAAAGAACTACATCGAAGGTATGGGTATTGATGTAATGCACGGGGTTTACGCAGGATTTGGTGGGAAAAAAATGATTGACTTATGGTTTGATAAAAAACATGAAGGGAAGCACTTCAGCATGTTCAAATACTTTGGTATAGCTAATAGGCTTTTATTGTCATTAAAAAAAGCAAGTTTCATGAATAGGCGGCCTAGGTCACTGAAGGATGTTTCTTATTTTACCAGCTCAGAATTTAAATGCTGGTTTTATTACTTTTCAATACCCATTTTATCGTCTTTAAAAATGAAAAAAAGTAGACTTGCACACTATTTTATGTTAGTGGAAGCAATGTATTTATTAAACCAAGACTCCATATCAACGTCCGAAGTTGATCACGCGGAATTTCTTTTAAACACTTATGTTTCCTTGGTTCCAGAGCTTTATGATATTGATCATATGTTGTATAACTGCCACATCCTGACTCACTTGTCCGAGTCAGTGCGCCGCCTTGGTCCGTTGCAAGAAACATCTTGTTTCCCCAAAGAAAGCTTAAATGGCAAAATGAAAGATTGGATTTTAGGCTCTAGATATGCCGAAGAAAAGATTGTTGAATTTTTATGCGCTAGCCAACTTTCAGCATTGCAATTTGAACAGCTATCCGAGGATTCTACGGCGAAACAATACATTAATTCAATTAAAAAGCGGAAAAAACCAAAGCGCTTAGAAAAAATATCCGAAAAAGCATTTTCTCTGGGTACCAAATATAATATGAAAAAGGAACTTGCGATGTTTAACTCATGGTACACAAGAAATCAGGTATTAAAGTATTTATCAGATTACGGAAGGTCAAGTCCGCATCTTCAGTATCAAGTATTTTCTCGCTTGCAATTAGGGAAAAATTTCATTGTTGCCCGAGTAAACACTGCAACAAAACAATCTGTGTCATACTGCGTTGAATATGAACAGGAAGGTCATGTTGGAATCGTGGAAGCTTTTCTAAAGATTTTTGAATGCTCTTGTGAGTGTACCTTTAAGTGCTCGTGTGATGTCTCATTGAGAAATATTGAGTATGTGGCGTTGATGAAAAAATGTAATACAT
>NW_026775568.1:17500-23108 GCF_031216515.1 Neocloeon triangulifer | reverse complement strand
TTATTACAAGTCCAGCCGGCGACGTCTCCGGCCTATCTCGAAATTGTAGCAACCGCAGGTAAACGGCGGGAGTAACTATGACTCTCTTAAGGTACTGGAGCAATGGCAGTAGTCTCCACCGACATCTCCGGCCGCACTGTTGGCGGAGCGGGTGAAAATATTACAAGTCCCGCCGCCGACATCTCCGACCGCACTGATCAGATCGACAACTCCGGCCGCTGTGCTCGTTGGTCAAGCGCGGCGAAATGTGCCGGAACAGTAGATAATTTTCCATGTATACATCGCCCATCCCTCTTTGGAACCCTAGAAGCTCACTATGCTCTGCAAATTTTTCATACGTCTCTCTGTTTGGATTGGTTGAATTTCAATTTATTGCATTTACGTTTCGATTGTGTAGCTGTTTAGCTTCAGCCTTGATTTAACTGTAAATAATTATTATCATTTATTCTTCCATATATTTTTGATGTACGTGAATATTCCTTTCATTAATTCATCGATATACGTTTGTTCATGTGTATTACTTTATGAATCTCTCCGTCGATTTGTATCACTTGGAGTGTCTTATATTACATCTTAAAATTTATAAAGTGTGCTATGCATTATTTAATGCATTCGTGTTTATTTAATTTCAACCTCTCATTAAATTCTTCCTGCGTTGACAATTTAAAATATTTATAACAAATATTTGAATTATAAAAGATTATTGAAGTGCACCGTTACGTTAAACGTTCCTTTCATTGCAATACTATTCCATCCTAATGTACGTAATCGGATTTCAAATCTTGTATGTTAATGTATGCATGCATTCTTCATAATATTCCCTAATATGGGAAACAAATCCTTTCTTTTCCGATTGATGTTCATGAAATCGCATATAACTTCATCCCTACAATAAAGCGCCCTTCATGAATTTTACTGTAATTCCTAACATCTCCGCTACGCAGCGACTTCAGAAACAGTAAGCAAATCCAAGTGATCTTAAAATTTCATTTCAAAACATTTGAAACTAGGAAAATAATAGTGGAAAAATTTGACGGT
Organism: Neocloeon triangulifer; assembly: GCF_031216515.1. Lineage (NCBI taxonomy): Eukaryota > Metazoa > Arthropoda > Insecta > Ephemeroptera > Baetidae > Neocloeon > Neocloeon triangulifer. Next base: position 22,070 of record NW_026775568.1, on the reverse strand, counting down.
CACATGTGGCGAGTAGAACTTTACGTCGCATGTTCATGTATAGTGGGGGTTTTCTTCCGTTCGTATATTGTTCAATGAAATCTATCTAATCTGGTATTCACGTTTCGGCTCCTTGTAGAGAAGCACAAAATTCACGAGGTGTGCAAAACTGAATGAAAAATCTTTTGGTCATCTCATCCTCTGCCAAGGGATGTACCACGTTTAAATATTGTTGTTTCAAAATATAATTTCAAACACCCCTTAACTTTTCAAATTCACGTCCAAAGTTCTATTTCGTGTACAATTTGCGAGCGGAAATAACATCTTTATTTATGAGGTCGATGTACTTATTTCTCAAGATAATTTCACGGCTCGCAAGCTTATCCCGCTGCCAAAACCATGCACATCCGGCATATTGCCAATTTTCGAAAAACCCACAGAGCAAAAGCTGACTTTACTGCGATTGTTCATTCTACTCTAGTCACAAAGAACGGGCAGAGAGGGTATCACAATCAGCAGAGATGAAACACTGATGTGGCACAGCAACTTTGATTTTCATGCAATTCACACGTGTTATCTTGATTAAATTTTGTATAAAATCATGTTTATTAATGCATCACCGGGGGCATTCTCTACCCAAGTGAATCATCCAAAAATTCAGTGTTGTTAATCTCATTGCTTACAAAGAAGAGAGAATTACAATGGAAATACAAAGGCAGAATACACAAAACAGTTCTGAAATACATGATGCCAGTTAATATTATTATTTCCATCATTCACGTCGCTAGCACTCTATATCGCTATTTACTTAACGCGTGTCAATGTTAGTTTTGACATGGCCTACATTGTACTGTCTTCCTCTTACGACAAGAGGTAACGTGGCCTCCTCGTTGATCTTATTTATTCTCGTTAACAACACTGTCAAATTCCTCGCAGTGACCATTTATATTTTTTGAAGTAAGATTGCATCTAACTATTTTTGAAGACATTATTAACTAATATTTTCATTCAGACAGCTGAAACGCATTCCATAAATCACAAATGAATACACAAATCACCGCAGCAAAGGCTCGTGTGATCTGGCAGCTCACGAATGATGCTCATCACACGAAAACAATTTTTCTCTTGAATAGGGTGCGCCATTACCATGCAACGTTGAATGTGTCATATAGGAATCATGTTGAGCTGCAATCGCTCCTCAACTCCAATGATTCCTGTTTTCACGTGCAAAGGGCGTTATTAGTGCACCAAACTTGACGTCATAAACAAGACGCAAAAAATCATTTTATGCAACACCACAAGTCGTTTCGGACATCTCCGGCCGCACGGCTGGCGGAGCACGCGAAAATATCACAAGTCCGTACATCGACATCTCCGGCCGCACTGTTGGCGGAGCACGCGAAAATATTACAAGTCCGTACACCGACATCTCCGGCCGCACTGTTGGCGGAGCACGCGAAAATATCACAAGTCCGTACACCGACATCTCCGGCCGCACTGTTGGCGGAGCACGCGAAAATATTACAAGTCCGTACACCGACATCTCCGGCCGCACTGTTGGCGGAGCACGCGAAAATATTACAAGTCCGTACACCGACATCTCCGGCCGCACTGTTGGCGGAGCACGCGAAAATATTACAAGTCCGTACACCGACATCTCCGGCCGCACTGTTGGCGGAGCACGCGAAAATATTACAAGTCCGTACACCGACATCTCCGGCCGCACTGTTGGCGGAGCACGCGAAAATATTACAAGTCCGTACACCGACATCTCCGGCCGCACTGTTGGCGGAGCACGCGAAAATATTACAAGTCCGTACACCGACATCTCCGGCCGCACTGTTGGCGGAGCACGCGAAAATATTACAAGTCCGTACACCGACATCTCCGGCCGCACTGTTGGCGGAGCACGCAAAAATATTACAAGTCCGTAATTCGACATCTCCGGCCGCACTGTTAGCAGAGCACGAGTAGCAGCGGGTCACCCGAAGGGGCCGCGCCGGCCGACCGTGCGCGCGAGCTCGTGCCTCGCGCGGGAGAGGCAGAAATGCGGTCGCCTCCTGCTCGGCCGGCCGCGCCACGGGTGCCGTCAGATTGCTCGCGATTCGTGTGCTCTTCGCCAGGACGTGCGATGCATTCGGTTATATGTTGACTGGTGGAGCGGCGTCGGTAATGTCGAACACGTGAGTGGTGTCGTTGAGGACGCGCGAAGAAAGCCTTCCACGATTGATCGGTAACGCGGGTATTGATGAGCCCGAGGGGAAACGCCGTGACGTCCCCGAGGTCGGAACGACGAGCCCGGTGTGGTCGTCGATGTGAACCACCGAACAACGGTGGATACCGAACTCGGTCGTGGAGTAACCGCTTGAAGCGCGCCTCCTCATCGTTCTAATCGCGCACGTGGGCGGCGTTGTCAGCCGACGACCCTGTGCTCTATGTGCGGGCCCGCCTGGCCGTTCGGTCGGGCAGCCCGTCTCCGGTCTCGGTGGGTGCGAGCTATTTGTACGCGAACGATGCTTTGTAGCGAGTTCCTCGCGAGGAGCGTTTGACGTGTGCGGAGCGCTCGGCTCACCAACCGTCGGCGTTGTGCACTTCTCCTGCCGGGGTTGCCTGGTGCGAGTTGAGCACGGCGTCGGCGTCACGCTTAGCTGTAAGCCGGCTGCGGTAGCCTCGGCTGCCGCGGCCGCGCGCGGAAGCGTGTCATCCACGGGAGCACGCGTTGTGGGGTCCCCCCGGGGGCTCTGCGGCGTCAGTTCCCTGGTTGATCCTGCCAGTAGTCATATGCTTGTCTCAAAGATTAAGCCATGCATGTCTCAGTACAAGCCAAAATAAGGTGAAACCGCGAATGGCTCATTAAATCAGTTATGGTTCCTTGGATCCTACAAACTCTACTTGGATAACTGTGGTAATTCTAGAGCTAATACATGCACCCAGAGCTCCGTCCAGAAATGGCCGGGGCGCAGTTATTAGATCAAAACCAATCGGTCGGGTTCGCCCGTCCGTCGTTTTGGTGACTCTGAATAACCACAGCTGATCGCACGGCCTCGCGCCGGCGACGTATCCTTCGAATGTCTGCCTTATCAACTGTCGATGGTAGGTTCTGCGCCTACCATGGTTGTAACGGGTAACGGGGAATCAGGGTTCGATTCCGGAGAGGGAGCCTGAGAAACGGCTACCACATCCAAGGAAGGCAGCAGGCGCGCAAATTACCCACTCCCGGCACGGGGAGGTAGTGACGAAAAATAACGATACGGGACTCATCCGAGGCCCCGTAATCGGAATGAGAACACTTTAAATCTTTTAACGAGTACCTAATGGAGGGCAAGTCTGGTGCCAGCAGCCGCGGTAATTCCAGCTCCATTGGCGTATATTAAAGTTGTTGCGGTTAAAAAGCTCGTAGTTGGATCTGTGTATCGGACAGCCGGTTCGCCGCTCGCGGCGTTCAACTGGTTAGTTCGGACGTCCTGCCGGTGGGCGTCTCGCGCAAGCGGGGCGCCCGTAGTACCCTCCGGGCTGCTCTTAACCGGGTGGCTCGGTGGGCCGGCACGTTTACTTTGAACAAATTTGAGTGCTCAAAGCAGGCCTTTGGTTGCCTGAAAACTGTGTGCATGGAATAATGGAATAGGGCCTCGGTTCTATTTTGTTGGCTTTTCTGAACTTGAGGTAATGATTAATAGGGACAGACGGGGGCATTCGTATTGCGACGTTAGAGGTGAAATTCTTGGATCGTCGCAAGACGAACGGATGCGAAAGCGTTTGCCAAGAATGTTTTCGCTAATCAAGAACGAAAGTTAGAGGTTCGAAGGCGATCAGATACCGCCCTAGTTCTAACCATAAACGATGCCAGCCAGCGATGCGCCGAAGTTCCTCCGATGACTCGGCGCGCAGCTTCCGGGAAACCAAAGCTTTTGGGTTCCGGGGGAAGTATGGTTGCAAAGCTGAAACTTAAAGGAATTGACGGAAGGGCACCACCAGGAGTGGAGCCTGCGGCTTAATTTGACTCAACACGGGAAACCTCACCAGGCCCGGACATCGGAAGGATTGACAGATTGAGAGCTCTTTCTTGATTCGATGGGTGGTGGTGCATGGCCGTTCTTAGTTGGTGGAGCGATTTGTCTGGTTAATTCCGATAACGAACGAGACTCTAACCTGCTAAATAGGCGCGGGGATCTTTACGCTCCCCGCGTAGCAATCTTCTTAGAGGGACAGGCGGCTTCTAGCCGCACGAGATTGAGCAATAACAGGTCTGTGATGCCCTTAGATGTTCTGGGCCGCACGCGCGCTACACTGAAGGAATCAGCGTGTCTTCCCTGCCCGAGAGGGCCGGGTAACCCGCTGAACCTCCTTCGTGCTTGGGATTGGGGCTTGCAATTGTTCCCCATGAACGAGGAATTCCCAGTAAGCGCGAGTCATAAGCTCGCGTTGATTACGTCCCTGCCCTTTGTACACACCGCCCGTCGCTACTACCGATTGAATGATTTAGTGAGGTCTTCGGACTGGTCCTCGGAGCTCCGCTCGCGGGGCTCCGCTGGGCCGGAAAGATGACCAAACTTGATCATTTAGAGGAAGTAAAAGTCGTAACAAGGTTTCC
>NW_026775568.1:7500-10000 GCF_031216515.1 Neocloeon triangulifer | reverse complement strand
GAGGGTATCACAATCAGCAGAGATGAAACACTGATGTGGCACAGCAACTTTGATTTTCATGCAATTCACACGTGTTATCTTGATTAAATTTTGTATAAAATCATGTTTATTAATGCATCACCGGGGGCATTCTCTACCCAAGTGAATCATCCAAAAATTCAGTGTTGTTAATCTCATTGCTTACAAAGAAGAGAGAATTACAATGGAAATACAAAGGCAGAATACACAAAACAGTTCTGAAATACATGATGCCAGTTAATATTATTATTTCCATCATTCACGTCGCTAGCACTCTATATCGCTATTTACTTAACGCGTGTCAATGTTAGTTTTGACATGGCCTACATTGTACTGTCTTCCTCTTACGACAAGAGGTAACGTGGCCTCCTCGTTGATCTTATTTATTCTCGTTAACAACACTGTCAAATTCCTCGCAGTGACCATTTATATTTTTTGAAGTAAGATTGCATCTAACTATTTTTGAAGACATTATTAACTAATATTTTCATTCAGACAGCTGAAACGCATTCCATAAATCACAAATGAATACACAAATCACCGCAGCAAAGGCTCGTGTGATCTGGCAGCTCACGAATGATGCTCATCACACGAAAACAATTTTTCTCTTGAATAGGGTGCGCCATTACCATGCAACGTTGAATGTGTCATATAGGAATCATGTTGAGCTGCAATCGCTCCTCAACTCCAATGATTCCTGTTTTCACGTGCAAAGGGCGTTATTAGTGCACCAAACTTGACGTCATAAACAAGACGCAAAAAATCATTTTATGCAACACCACAAGTCGTTTCGGACATCTCCGGCCGCACGGCTGGCGGAGCACGCGAAAATATCACAAGTCCGTACATCGACATCTCCGGCCGCACTGTTGGCGGAGCACGCGAAAATATTACAAGTCCGTACACCGACATCTCCGGCCGCACTGTTGGCGGAGCACGCGAAAATATCACAAGTCCGTACACCGACATCTCCGGCCGCACTGTTGGCGGAGCACGCGAAAATATTACAAGTCCGTACACCGACATCTCCGGCCGCACTGTTGGCGGAGCACGCGAAAATATTACAAGTCCGTACACCGACATCTCCGGCCGCACTGTTGGCGGAGCACGCGAAAATATTACAAGTCCGTACACCGACATCTCCGGCCGCACTGTTGGCGGAGCACGCGAAAATATTACAAGTCCGTACACCGACATCTCCGGCCGCACTGTTGGCGGAGCACGCGAAAATATTACAAGTCCGTACACCGACATCTCCGGCCGCACTGTTGGCGGAGCACGCGAAAATATTACAAGTCCGTACACCGACATCTCCGGCCGCACTGTTGGCGGAGCACGCGAAAATATTACAAGTCCGTACACCGACATCTCCGGCCGCACTGTTGGCGGAGCACGCAAAAATATTACAAGTCCGTAATTCGACATCTCCGGCCGCACTGTTAGCAGAGCACGAGTAGCAGCGGGTCACCCGAAGGGGCCGCGCCGGCCGACCGTGCGCGCGAGCTCGTGCCTCGCGCGGGAGAGGCAGAAATGCGGTCGCCTCCTGCTCGGCCGGCCGCGCCACGGGTGCCGTCAGATTGCTCGCGATTCGTGTGCTCTTCGCCAGGACGTGCGATGCATTCGGTTATATGTTGACTGGTGGAGCGGCGTCGGTAATGTCGAACACGTGAGTGGTGTCGTTGAGGACGCGCGAAGAAAGCCTTCCACGATTGATCGGTAACGCGGGTATTGATGAGCCCGAGGGGAAACGCCGTGACGTCCCCGAGGTCGGAACGACGAGCCCGGTGTGGTCGTCGATGTGAACCACCGAACAACGGTGGATACCGAACTCGGTCGTGGAGTAACCGCTTGAAGCGCGCCTCCTCATCGTTCTAATCGCGCACGTGGGCGGCGTTGTCAGCCGACGACCCTGTGCTCTATGTGCGGGCCCGCCTGGCCGTTCGGTCGGGCAGCCCGTCTCCGGTCTCGGTGGGTGCGAGCTATTTGTACGCGAACGATGCTTTGTAGCGAGTTCCTCGCGAGGAGCGTTTGACGTGTGCGGAGCGCTCGGCTCACCAACCGTCGGCGTTGTGCACTTCTCCTGCCGGGGTTGCCTGGTGCGAGTTGAGCACGGCGTCGGCGTCACGCTTAGCTGTAAGCCGGCTGCGGTAGCCTCGGCTGCCGCGGCCGCGCGCGGAAGCGTGTCATCCACGGGAGCACGCGTTGTGGGGTCCCCCCGGGGGCTCTGCGGCGTCAGTTCCCTGGTTGATCCTGCCAGTAGTCATATGCTTGTCTCAAAGATTAAGCCATGCATGTCTCAGTACAAGCCAAAATAAGGTGAAACCGCGAATGGCTCATTAAATCAGTTATGGTTCCTTGGATCCTACAAACTCTACTTGGATAACTGTGGTAATTCTAGAGCTAATACATGCACCCAGAGCTCCGTCCAGAAATGGCCGGGGCGCAGTTATTAGATCAAAACCAATCGGTCGGCTTCGCCCGT
>NW_026775567.1:0-20073 GCF_031216515.1 Neocloeon triangulifer | reverse complement strand
GAAAAGGTCTCAGTGACTTTTATGAAGACCCTACGTTTTCACATTTTTTTCAATGAATTCCAAGTCGTATATTTATTGGTACCTGACGATATATGTCGATTTTTATGATCGGACTTAGAATCAAAAATTCACAATATGAGGTACTTGGTACTTATAAATATTTTTTTTGACTTTCTGAAAAGGTCTCAGTGACACTTATGAAGACCCTACGTTTTCACATTTTTTTCAATGAATTCCAAGTCGTATATTTATTGGTACCTGACGATATATGTCGATTTTTATGATCGGACTTAGAATTAAAAATTCAAAATATGAGGTACTTGGTACTTATAAATATTTTTTTTGACTTTCTGAAAAGGTCTCAGTGACACTTATCAAGACCCTACGTTTTCACATTTTTTTCAATGAATTCCAAGTCGTATATTTATTGGTACCTGACGATATATGTCGATTTTTATGATCGGACTAAGAATTAAAAATTCAAAATATGAGGTACTTGGTACTTATAAATATTTTTTTTGACTTTCTGAAAAGGTCTCAGTGACACTTATGAAGACCCTACGTTTTCACATTTTTTTCAATGAATTCCAAGTCGTATATTTATTGGTACCTGACGATATATGTCGATTTTTATGATCGGACTTAGAATTAAAAATTCAAAATATGAGGTACTTGGTACTTATAAATATTTTTTTTGACTTTCTGAAAAGGTCTCAGTGACACTTATCAAGACCCTACGTTTTCACATTTTTTTCAATGAATTCCAAGTCGTATATTTATTGGTACCTGACGATATATGTCGATTTTTATGATCGGACTTAGAATTAAAAATTCAAAATATGAGGTACTTGGTACTTATAAATATTTTTTTTTGACTTTCTGAAAAGGTCTCAGTGACTTTTATGAAGACCCTACGTTTTCACATTTTTTTCAATGAATTCCAAGTCGTATATTTATTGGTACCTGACGATATATGTCGATTTTTATGATCGGACTTAGAATTAAAAATTCAAAATATGAGGTACTTGGTACTTATAAATATTTTTTTTGACTTTCTGAAAAGGTCTCAGTGACACTTATGAAGACCCTACGTTTTCACATTTTTTTCAATGAATTCCAAGTCGTATATTTATTGGTACCTGACGATATATGTCGATTTTTATGATCGGACTTAGAATTAAAAATTCAAAATATGAGGTACTTGGTACTTATAAATATTTTTTTTTGACTTTCTGAAAAGGTCTCAGTGACACTTATGAAGACCCTACGTTTTCACATTTTTTTCAATGAATTCCAAGTCGTATATTTATTGGTACCTGACGATATATGTCGATTTTTATGATCGGACTTAGAATTAAAAATTCAAAATATGAGGTACTTGGTACTTATAAATATTTTTTTTGACTTTCTGAAAAGGTCTCAGTGACTTTTATGAAGACCCTACGTTTTCACATTTTTTTCAATGAATTCCAAGTCGTATATTTATTGGTACCTGACGATATATGTCGATTTTTATGATCGGACTTAGAATTAAAAATTCAAAATATGAGGTACTTGGTACTTATAAATATTTTTTTTGACTTTCTGAAAAGGTCTCAGTGACACTTATGAAGACCCTACGTTTTCACATTTTTTTCAATGAATTCCAAGTCGTATATTTATTGGTACCTGACGATATATGTCGATTTTTATGATCGGACTTAGAATTAAAAATTCAAAATATGAGGTACTTATAAATATTTTTTTTGACTTTCTGAAAAGGTCTCAGTGACACTTATGAAGACCCTACGTTTTCACATTTTTTTCAATGAATTCCAAGTCGTATATTTATTGGTACCTGACGATATATGTCGATTTTTATGATCGGACTTAGAATTAAAAATTCAAAATATGAGGTACTTGGTACTTATAAATATTTTTTTTGACTTTCTGAAAAGGTCTCAGTGACTTTTATGAAGACCCTACGTTTTCACATTTTTTTCAATGAATTCCAAGTCGTATATTTTTTGGTACCTGACGATATATGTCGATTTTTATGATCGGACTAAGAATTAAAAATTCAAAATATGAGGTACTTGGTACTTATAAATATTTTTTTTGACTTTCTGAAAAGGTCTCAGTGACACCTATGAAGACCCTACGTTTTCACATTTTTTTCAATGAATTCCAAGTCGTATATTTATTGGTACCTGACGATATATGTCGATTTTTATGATCGGACTTAGAATTAAAAATTCAAAATATGAGGTACTTGGTACTTATAAATATTTTTTTTGACTTTCTGAAAAGGTCTCAGTGACACTTATCAAGACCCTACGTTTTCACATTTTTTTCAATGAATTCCAAGTCGTATATTTATTGGTACCTGACGATATATGTCGATTTTTATGATCGGACTTAGAATTAAAAATTCAAAATATGAGGTACTTGGTACTTATAAATATTTTTTTTTGACTTTCTGAAAAGGTCTCAGTGACTTTTATGAAGACCCTACGTTTTCACATTTTTTTCAATGAATTCCAAGTCGAATATTTATTGGTACCTGACGATATATGTCGATTTTTATGATCGGACTTAGAATTAAAAATTCAAAATATGAGGTACTTGGTACTTATAAATATTTTTTTTGACTTTCTGAAAAGGTCTCAGTGACTTTTATGAAGACCCTACGTTTTCACATTTTTTTCAATGAATTCCAAGTCGTATATTTATTGGTACCTGACGATATATGTCGATTTTTATGATCGGACTTAGAATTAAAAATTCAAAATATGAGGTACTTGGTACTTATAAATATTTTTTTTGACTTTCTGAAAAGGTCTCAGTGACACTTATGAAGACTCTACGTTTTCACATTTTTTTCAATGAATTCCAAGTCGTATATTTATTGGTACCTGACGATATATGTCGATTTTTATGATCGGACTTAGAATTAAAAATTCAAAATATGAGGTACTTGGTACTTATAAATATTTTTTTTGACTTTCTGAAAAGGTCTCAGTGACACTTATCAAGACCCTACGTTTTCACATTTTTTTCAATGAATTCCAAGTCGTATATTTATTGGTACCTGACGATATATGTCGATTTTTATGATCGGACTTAGAATTAAAAATTCAAAATATGAGGTACTTGGTACTTATAAATATTTTTTTTTGACTTTCTGAAAAGGTCTCAGTGACACTTATGAAGACCCTACGTTTTCACATTTTTTTCAATGAATTCCAAGTCGTATATTTATTGGTACCTGACGATATATGTCGATTTTTATGATCGGACTTAGAATTAAAAATTCAAAATATGAGGTACTTGGTACTTATAAATATTTTTTTTGACTTTCTGAAAAGGTCTCAGTGACTTTTATGAAGACCCTACGTTTTCACATTTTTTTCAATGAATTCCAAGTCGTATATTTATTGGTACCTGACGATATATGTCGATTTTTATGATCGGACTTAGAATTAAAAATTCAAAATAGGAGGTACTTGGTACTTATAAATATTTTTTTTGACTTTCTGAAAAGGTCTCAGTGACTTTTATGAAGACCCTACGTTTTCACATTTTTTTCAATGAATTCCAAGTCGTATATTTATTGGTACCTGACGATATATGTCGATTTTTATGATCGGACTTAGAATTAAAAATTCACAATATGAGGTACTTGGTACTTATAAATATTTTTTTTGACTTTCTGAAAAGGTCTCAGTGACACTTATGAAGACCCTACGTTTTCACATTTTTTTCAATGAATTCCAAGTCGTATATTTATTGGTACCTGACGATATATGTCGATTTTTATGATCGGACTTAGAATTAAAAATTCAAAATATGAGGTACTTGGTACTTATAAATATTTTTTTTGACTTTCTGAAAAGGTCTCAGTGACACTTATCAAGACCCTACGTTTTCACATTTTTTTCAATGAATTCCAAGTCGTATATTTATTGGTACCTGACGATATATGTCGATTTTTATGATCGGACTTAGAATTAAAAATTCAAAATATGAGGTACTTGGTACTTATAAATATTTTTTTTTGACTTTCTGAAAAGGTCTCAGTGACACTTATGAAGACCCTACGTTTTCACATTTTTTTCAATGAATTCCAAGTCGTATATTTATTGGTACCTGACGATATATGTCGATTTTTATGATCGGACTTAGAATTAAAAATTCAAAATATGAGGTACTTGGTACTTATAAATATTTTTTTTGACTTTCTGAAAAGGTCTCAGTGACTTTTATGAAGACCCTACGTTTTCACATTTTTTTCAATGAATTCCAAGTCGTATATTTATTGGTACCTGACGATATATGTCGATTTTTATGATCGGACTTAGAATTAAAAATTCAAAATAGGAGGTACTTGGTACTTATAAATATTTTTTTTGACTTTCTGAAAAGGTCTCAGTGACTTTTATGAAGACCCTACGTTTTCACATTTTTTTCAATGAATTCCAAGTCGTATATTTATTGGTACCTGACGATATATGTCGATTTTTATGATCGGACTTAGAATTAAAAATTCACAATATGAGGTACTTGGTACTTATAAATATTTTTTTTGACTTTCTGAAAAGGTCTCAGTGACACTTATGAAGACCCTACGTTTTCACATTTTTTTCAATGAATTCCAAGTCGTATATTTATTGGTACCTGACGATATATGTCGATTTTTATGATCGGACTTAGAATTAAAAATTCAAAATATGAGGTACTTGGTACTTATAAATATTTTTTTTTGACTTTCTGAAAAGGTCTCAGTGACACTTATGAAGACCCTACGTTTTCACATTTTTTTCAATGAATTCCAAGTCGTATATTTATTGGTACCTGACGATATATGTCGATTTTTATGATCGGACTTAGAATTAAAAATTCAAAATATGAGGTACTTGGTACTTATAAATATTTTTTTTGACTTTCTGAAAAGGTCTCAGTGACTTTTATGAAGACCCTACGTTTTCACATTTTTTTCAATGAATTCCAAGTCGTATATTTATTGGTACCTGACGATATATGTCGATTTTTATGATCGGACTTAGAATTAAAAATTCAAAATAGGAGGTACTTGGTACTTATAAATATTTTTTTTGACTTTCTGAAAAGGTCTCAGTGACTTTTATGAAGACCCTACGTTTTCACATTTTTTTCAATGAATTCCAAGTCGTATATTTATTGGTACCTGACGATATATGTCGATTTTTATGATCGGACTTAGAATTAAAAATTCACAATATGAGGTACTTGGTACTTATAAATATTTTTTTTGACTTTCTGAAAAGGTCTCAGTGACACTTATGAAGACCCTACGTTTTCACATTTTTTTCAATGAATTCCAAGTCGTATATTTATTGGTACCTGACGATATATGTCGATTTTTATGATCGGACTTAGAATTAAAAATTCAAAATATGAGGTACTTGGTACTTATAAATATTTTTTTTGACTTTCTGAAAAGGTCTCAGTGACACTTATCAAGACCCTACGTTTTCACATTTTTTTCAATGAATTCCAAGTCGTATATTTATTGGTACCTGACGATATATGTCGATTTTTATGATCGGACTTAGAATTAAAAATTCAAAATATGAGGTACTTGGTACTTATAAATATTTTTTTTTGACTTTCTGAAAAGGTCTCAGTGACACTTATGAAGACCCTACGTTTTCACATTTTTTTCAATGAATTCCAAGTCGTATATTTATTGGTACCTGACGATATATGTCGATTTTTATGATCGGACTTAGAATTAAAAATTCAAAATATGAGGTACTTGGTACTTATAAATATTTTTTTTGACTTTCTGAAAAGGTCTCAGTGACTTTTATGAAGACCCTACGTTTTCACATTTTTTTCAATGAATTCCAAGTCGTATATTTATTGGTACCTGACGATATATGTCGATTTTTATGATCGGACTTAGAATTAAAAATTCAAAATAGGAGGTACTTGGTACTTATAAATATTTTTTTTGACTTTCTGAAAAGGTCTCAGTGACTTTTATGAAGACCCTACGTTTTCACATTTTTTTCAATGAATTCCAAGTCGTATATTTATTGGTACCTGACGATATATGTCGATTTTTATGATCGGACTTAGAATTAAAAATTCACAATATGAGGTACTTGGTACTTATAAATATTTTTTTTGACTTTCTGAAAAGGTCTCAGTGACACTTATGAAGACCCTACGTTTTCACATTTTTTTCAATGAATTCCAAGTCGTATATTTATTGGTACCTGACGATATATGTCGATTTTTATGATCGGACTTAGAATTAAAAATTCAAAATATGAGGTACTTGGTACTTATAAATATTTTTTTTGACTTTCTGAAAAGGTCCCAGTGACACTTATGAAGACCCTACGTTTTCACATTTTTTTCAATGATTTCCAAGTCGTATATTTATTGGTACCTGACGATATATGTCGATTTTTATGATCGGACTTAGAATTAAAAATTCAAAATATGAGGTACTTGGTACTTATAAATATTTTTTTTTGACTTTCTGAAAAGGTCTCAGTGACACTTATGAAGACCCTACGTTTTCACATTTTTTTCAATGAATTCCAAGTCGTATATTTATTGGTACCTGACGATATATGTCGATTTTTATGATCGGACTTAGAATTAAAAATTCAAAATATGAGGTACTTGGTACTTATAAATATTTTTTTTGACTTTCTGAAAAGGTCTCAGTGACTTTTATGAAGACCCTACGTTTTCACATTTTTTTCAATGAATTCCAAGTCGTATATTTATTGGTACCTGACGATATATGTCGATTTTTATGATCGGACTTAGAATTAAAAATTCAAAATATGAGGTACTTGGTACTTATAAATATTTTTTTTGACTTTCTGAAAAGGTCTCAGTGACACTTATGAAGACCCTACGTTTTCACATTTTTTTCAATGAATTCCAAGTCGTATATTTATTGGTACCTGACGATATATGTCGATTTTTATGATCGGACTTAGAATTAAAAATTCAAAATATGAGGTACTTATAAATATTTTTTTTGACTTTCTGAAAAGGTCTCAGTGACACTTATGAAGACCCTACGTTTTCACATTTTTTTCAATGAATTCCAAGTCGTATATTTATTGGTACCTGACGATATATGTCGATTTTTATGATCGGACTTAGAATTAAAAATTCAAAATATGAGGTACTTGGTACTTATAAATATTTTTTTTGACTTTCTGAAAAGGTCTCAGTGACTTTTATGAAGACCCTACGTTTTCACATTTTTTTCAATGAATTCCAAGTCGTATATTTTTTGGTACCTGACGATATATGTCGATTTTTATGATCGGACTAAGAATTAAAAATTCAAAATATGAGGTACTTGGTACTTATAAATATTTTTTTTGACTTTCTGAAAAGGTCTCAGTGACACTTATGAAGACCCTACGTTTTCACATTTTTTTCAATGAATTCCAAGTCGTATATTTATTGGTACCTGACGATATATGTCGATTTTTATGATCGGACTTAGAATTAAAAATTCAAAATATGAGGTACTTGGTACTTATAAATATTTTTTTTGACTTTCTGAAAAGGTCTCAGTGACACTTATCAAGACCCTACGTTTTCACATTTTTTTCAATGAATTCCAAGTCGTATATTTATTGGTACCTGACGATATATGTCGATTTTTATGATCGGACTTAGAATTAAAAATTCAAAATATGAGGTACTTGGTACTTATAAATATTTTTTTTGACTTTCTGAAAAGGTCTCAGTGACACTTATGAAGACTCTACGTTTTCACATTTTTTTCAATGAATTCCAAGTCGTATATTTATTGGTACCTGACGATATATGTCGATTTTTATGATCGGACTTAGAATTAAAAATTCAAAATATGAGGTACTTGGTACTTATAAATATTTTTTTTGACTTTCTGAAAAGGTCTCAGTGACACTTATCAAGACCCTACGTTTTCACATTTTTTTCAATGAATTCCAAGTCGTATATTTATTGGTACCTGACGATATATGTCGATTTTTATGATCGGACTTAGAATTAAAAATTCAAAATATGAGGTACTTGGTACTTATAAATATTTTTTTTGACTTTCTGAAAAGGTCTCAGTGACTTTTATGAAGACCCTACGTTTTCACATTTTTTTCAATGAATTCCAAGTCGTATATTTATTGGTACCTGACGATATATGTCGATTTTTATGATCGGACTTAGAATTAAAAATTCAAAATAGGAGGTACTTGGTACTTATAAATATTTTTTTTGACTTTCTGAAAAGGTCTCAGTGACTTTTATGAAGACCCTACGTTTTCACATTTTTTTCAATGAATTCCAAGTCGTATATTTATTGGTACCTGACGATATATGTCGATTTTTATGATCGGACTTAGAATTAAAAATTCACAATATGAGGTACTTGGTACTTATAAATATTTTTTTTGACTTTCTGAAAAGGTCTCAGTGACACTTATGAAGACCCTACGTTTTCACATTTTTTTCAATGAATTCCAAGTCGTATATTTATTGGTACCTGACGATATATGTCGATTTTTATGATCGGACTTAGAATTAAAAATTCAAAATATGAGGTACTTGGTACTTATAAATATTTTTTTTGACTTTCTGAAAAGGTCCCAGTGACACTTATGAAGACCCTACGTTTTCACATTTTTTTCAATGATTTCCAAGTCGTATATTTATTGGTACCTGACGATATATGTCGATTTTTATGATCGGACTAAGAATTAAAAATTCAAAATATGAGGTACTTGGTACTTATAAATATTTTTTTTGACTTTCTGAAAAGGTCTCAGTGACACTTATGAAGACCCTACGTTTTCACATTTTTTTCAATGATTTCCAAGTCGTATATTTATTGGTACCTGACGATATATGTCGATTTTTATGATCGGACTAAGAATTAAAAATTCAAAATATGAGGTACTTGGTACTTATAAATATTTTTTTTGACTTTCTGAAAAGGTCTCAGTGACACTTATGAAGACCCTACGTTTTCACATTTTTTTCAATGAATTCCAAGTCGTATATTTATTGGTACCTGACGATATATGTCGATTTTTATGATCGGACTTAGAATTAAAAATTCAAAATATGAGGTACTTGGTACTTATAAATATTTTTTTTGACTTTCTGAAAAGGTCTCAGTGACACTTATGAAGACCCTACGTTTTCACATTTTTTTCAATGAATTCCAAGTCGTATATTTATTGGTACCTGACGATATATGTCGATTTTTATGATCGGACTTAGAATTAAAAATTCAAAATATGAGGTACTTGGTACTTATAAATATTTTTTTTGACTTTCTGAAAAGGTCTCAGTGACTCTTATGAAGACCCTACGTTTTCACATTTTTTTCAATGAATTCCAAGTCGTATATTTATTGGTACCTGACGATATATGTCGATTTTTATGATCGGACTTAGAATTAAAAATTCAAAATATGAGGTACTTATAAATATTTTTTTTGACTTTCTGAAAAGGTCTCAGTGACACTTATGAAGACCCTACGTTTTCACATTTTTTTCAATGAATTCCAAGTCGTATATTTATTGGTACCTGACGATATATGTCGATTTTTATGATCGGACTTAGAATTAAAAATTCAAAATATGATGGTACTTATAAATATTTTTTTTGACTTTCTGATTTTGACTTTCTGAAAAGGTCTCAGTGACACTTATGAAGACCCTACGTTTTCACATTTTTTTCAATGAATTCCAAGTCGTATATTTATTGGTACCTGACGATATATGTCGATTTTTATGATCGGACTTAGAATTAAAAATTCAAAATATGAGGTACTTGGTACTTATAAATATTTTTTTTGACTTTCTGAAAAGGTCTCAGTGACACTTATGAAGACCCTACGTTTTCACATTTTTTTCAATGAATTCCAAGTCGTATATTTATTGGTACCTGACGATATATGTCGATTTTTATGATCGGACTTAGAATTAAAAATTCAAAATATGAGGTACTTGGTACTTATAAATATTTTTTTTGACTTTCTGAAAAGGTCTCAGTGACACTTATGAAGACCCTACGTTTTCACATTTTTTTCAATGAATTCCAAGTCGTATATTTATTGGTACCTGACGATATATGTCGATTTTTATGATCGGACTTAGAATTAAAAATTCAAAATATGAGGTACTTGGTACTTATAAATATTTTTTTTGACTTTCTGAAAAGGTCTCAGTGACACTTATGAAGACCCTACGTTTTCACATTTTTTTCAATGAATTCCAAGTCGTATATTTATTGGTACCTGACGATATATGTCGATTTTTATGATCGGACTTAGAATTAAAAATTCAAAATATGAGGTACTTGGTACTTATAAATATTTTTTTTGACTTTCTGAAAAGGTCTCAGTGACACTTATGAAGACCCTACGTTTTCACATTTTTTTCAATGAATTCCAAGTCGTATATTTATTGGTACCTGACGATATATGTCGATTTTTATGATCGGACTTGGAATTAAAAATTCAAAATATGAGGTACTTGGTACTTATAAATATTTTTTTTGACTTTCTGAAAAGGTCTCAGTGACTTTTATGAAGACCCTACGTTTTCACATTTTTTTCAATGAATTCCAAGTCGTTTATTTATTGGTACCTGACGATATATGTCGATTTTTATGATCGGACTTAGAATTAAAAATTCAAAATATGAGGTACTTGGTACTTATAAATATTTTTTTTTACTTTCTGAAAAGGTCTCAGTGACTTTTATGAAGACCCTACGTTTTCACATTTTTTTCAATGAATTCCAAGTCGTATATTTATTGGTACCTGACGATATATGTCGATTTTTATGATCGGACTTAGAATTAAAAATTCAAAATATGAGGTACTTGGTACTTATAAATATTTTTTTTGACTTTCTGAAAAGGTCTCAGTGACTTTTATGAAGACCCTACGTTTTCACATTTTTTTCAATGAATTCCAAGTCGTATATTTATTGGTACCTGACGATATATGTCGATTTTTATGATCGGACTTAGAATTAAAAATTCAAAATATGAGGTACTTGGTACTTATAAATATTTTTTTTGACTTTCTGAAAAGGTCTCAGTGACTTTTATGAAGACCCTACGTTTTCACATTTTTTTCAATGAATTCCAAGTCGTATATTTATTGGTACCTGACGATATATGTCGATTTTTATGATCGGACTTAGAATTAAAAATTCAAAATATGAGGTACTTGGTACTTATAAATATTTTTTTTGACTTTCTGAAAAGGTCTCAGTGACTTTTATGAAGACCCTACGTTTTCACATTTTTTTCAATGAATTCCAAGTCGTATATTTATTGGTACCTGACGATATATGTCGATTTTTATGATCGGACTTGGAATTAAAAATTCAAAATATGAGGTACTTGGTACTTATAAATATTTTTTTTGACTTTCTGAAAAGGTCTCAGTGACTTTTATGAAGACCCTACGTTTTCACATTTTTTTCAATGAATTCCAAGTCGTTTATTTATTGGTACCTGACGATATATGTCGATTTTTATGATCGGACTTAGAATTAAAAATTCAAAATATGAGGTACTTGGTACTTATAAATATTTTTTTTTACTTTCTGAAAAGGTCTCTGTGACTTTTATGAAGACCCTACGTTTTCACATTTTTTTCAATGAATTCCAAGTCGTATATTTATTGGTACCTGACGATATATGTCGATTTTTATGTTCGGACTTAGAATTAAAAATTCAAAATATGAGGTACTTGGTACTTATAAATATTTTTTTTGACTTTCTGAAAAGGTCTCAGTGACTTTTATGAAGACCCTACGTTTTCACATTTTTTTCAATGAATTCCAAGTCGTATATTTATTGGTACCTGACGATATATGTCGATTTTTATGATCGGACTTAGAATTAAAAATTCAAAATATGAGGTACTTGGTACTTATAAATATTTTTTTTGACTTTCTGAAAAGGTCTCAGTGACACTTATGAAGACCCTACGTTTTCACATTTTTTTCAATGAATTCCAAGTCGTATATTTATTGGTACCTGACGATATATGTCGATTTTTATGATCGGACTTGGAATTAAAAATTCAAAATATGAGGTACTTGGTACTTATAAATATTTTTTTTGACTTTCTGAAAAGGTCTCAGTGACTTTTATGAAGACCCTACGTTTTCACATTTTTTTCAATGAATTCCAAGTCGTATATTTATTGGTACCTGACGATATATGTCGATTTTTATGATCGGACTTAGAATTAAAAATTCAAAATATGAGGTACTTGGTACTTATAAATATTTTTTTTGACTTTCTGAAAAGGTCTCAGTGACACTTATGAAGACCCTACGTTTTCACATTTTTTTCAATGAATTCCAAGTCGTATATTTATTGGTACCTGACGATATATGTCGATTTTTATGATCGGACTTGGAATTAAAAATTCAAAATATGAGGTACTTGGTACTTATAAATATTATTTTTGACTTTCTGAAAAGGTCTCAGTGACTTTTATGAAGACCCTACGTTTTCACATTTTTTTCAATGAATTCCAAGTCGTATATTTATTGGTACCTGACGATATATGTCGATTTTTATGATCGGACTTAGAATTAAAAATTCAAAATATGAGGTACTTGGTACTTATAAATATTTTTTTTGACTTTCTGAAAAGGTCTCAGTGACTTTTATGAAGACCCTACGTTTTCACATTTTTTTCAATGAATTCCAAGTCGTATATTTATTGGTACCTGACGATATATGTCGAATTTTATGATCGGACTTGGAATTAAAAATTCAAAATATGAGGTACTTGGTACTTATAAATATTTTTTTTGACTTTCTGAAAAGGTCTCAGTGACTTTTATGAAGACCCTACGTTTTCACATTTTTTTCAATGAATTCCAAGTCGTTTATTTATTGGTACCTGACGATATATGTCGATTTTTATGATCGGACTTAGAATTAAAAATTCAAAATATGAGGTACTTGGTACTTATAAATATTTTTTTTTACTTTCTGAAAAGGTCTCTGTGACTTTTATGAAGACCCTACGTTTTCACATTTTTTTCAATGAATTCCAAGTCGTATATTTATTGGTACCTGACGATATATGTCGATTTTTATGTTCGGACTTAGAATTAAAAATTCAAAATATGAGGTACTTGGTACTTATAAATATTTTTTTTGACTTTCTGAAAAGGTCTCAGTGACTTTTATGAAGACCCTACGTTTTCACATTTTTTTCAATGAATTCCAAGTCGTATATTTATTGGTACCTGACGATATATGTCGATTTTTATGATCGGACTTAGAATTAAAAATTCAAAATATGAGGTACTTGGTACTTATAAATATTATTTTTGACTTTCTGAAAAGGTCTCAGTGACACTTATGAAGACCCTACGTTTTCACATTTTTTTCAATGAATTCCAAGTCGTATATTTATTGGTACCTGACGATATATGTCGATTTTTATGATCGGACTTAGAATTAAAAATTCAAAATATGAGGTACTTGGTACTTATAAATATTTTTTTTGACTTTCTGAAAAGGTCTCAGTGACTTTTATGAAGACCCTACGTTTTCACATTTTTTTCAATGAATTCCAAGTCGTATATTTATTGGTACCTGACGATATATGTCGAATTTTATGATCGGACTTGGAATTAAAAATTCAAAATATGAGGTACTTGGTACTTATAAATATTTTTTTTGACTTTCTGAAAAGGTCTCAGTGACTTTTATGAAGACCCTACGTTTTCACATTTTTTTCAATGAATTCCAAGTCGTTTATTTATTGGTACCTGACGATATATGTCGATTTTTATGATCGGACTTAGAATTAAAAATTCAAAATATGAGGTACTTGGTACTTATAAATATTTTTTTTTACTTTCTGAAAAGGTCTCTGTGACTTTTATGAAGACCCTACGTTTTCACATTTTTTTCAATGAATTCCAAGTCGTATATTTATTGGTACCTGACGATATATGTCGATTTTTATGTTCGGACTTAGAATTAAAAATTCAAAATATGAGGTACTTGGTACTTATAAATATTTTTTTTGACTTTCTGAAAAGGTCTCAGTGACACTTATGAAGACCCTACGTTTTCACATTTTTTTCAATGAATTCCAAGTCGTATATTTATTGGTACCTGACGATATATGTCGATTTTTATGATCGGACTTAGAATTAAAAATTCAAAATATGAGGTACTTGGTACTTATAAATATTATTTTTGACTTTCTGAAAAGGTCTCAGTGACACTTATGAAGACCCTACGTTTTCACATTTTTTTCAATGAATTCCAAGTCGTATATTTATTGGTACCTGACGATATATGTCGATTTTTATGATCGGACTTAGAATTAAAAATTCAAAATATGAGGTACTTGGTACTTATAAATATTTTTTTTTACTTTCTGAAAAGGTCTCAGTGACTTTTATGAAGACCCTACGTTTTCACATTTTTTTCAATGAATTCCAAGTCGTATATTTATTGGTACCTGACGATATATGTCGATTTTTATGATCGGACTTAGAATTAAAAATTCAAAATATGAGGTACTTGGTACTTATAAATATTTTTTTTTACTTTCTGAAAAGGTCTCAGTGACTTTTATGAAGACCCTACGTTTTCACATTTTTTTCAATGAATTCCAAGTCGTATATTTATTGGTACCTGACGATATATGTCGATTTTTATGATCGGACTTAGAATTAAAAATTCAAAATATGAGGTACTTGGTACTTATAAATATTTTTTTTGACTTTCTGAAAAGGTCTCAGTGACACTTATGAAGACCCTACGTTTTCACATTTTTTTCAATGAATTCCAAGTCGTATATTTATTGGTACCTGACGATATATGTCGATTTTTATGATCGGACTTAGAATTAAAAATTCAAAATATGAGGTACTTGGTACTTATAAATATTTTTTTTGACTTTCTGAAAAGGTCTCAGTGACTTTTATGAAGACCCTACGTTTTCACATTTTTTTCAATGAATTCCAAGTCGTATATTTATTGGTACCTGACGATATATGTCGATTTTTATGATCGGACTTAGAATTAAAAATTCAAAATATGAGGTACTTGGTACTTATAAATATTATTTTTGACTTTCTGAAAAGGTCTCAGTGACACTTATGAAGACCCTACGTTTTCACATTTTTTTCAATGAATTCCAAGTCGTATATTTATTGGTACCTGACGATATATGTCGATTTTTATGATCGGACTTAGAATTAAAAATTCAAAATATGAGGTACTTGGTACTTATAAATATTTTTTTTGACTTTCTGAAAAGGTCTCAGTGACTTTTATGAAGACCCTACGTTTTCACATTTTTTTCAATGAATTCCAAGTCGTATATTTATTGGTACCTGACGATATATGTCGAATTTTATGATCGGACTTGGAATTAAAAATTCAAAATATGAGGTACTTGGTACTTATAAATATTTTTTTTGACTTTCTGAAAAGGTCTCAGTGACTTTTATGAAGACCCTACGTTTTCACATTTTTTTCAATGAATTCCAAGTCGTTTATTTATTGGTACCTGACGATATATGTCGATTTTTATGATCGGACTTAGAATTAAAAATTCAAAATATGAGGTACTTGGTACTTATAAATATTTTTTTTTACTTTCTGAAAAGGTCTCTGTGACTTTTATGAAGACCCTACGTTTTCACATTTTTTTCAATGAATTCCAAGTCGTATATTTATTGGTACCTGACGATATATGTCGATTTTTATGTTCGGACTTAGAATTAAAAATTCAAAATATGAGGTACTTGGTACTTATAAATATTTTTTTTGACTTTCTGAAAAGGTCTCAGTGACACTTATGAAGACCCTACGTTTTCACATTTTTTTCAATGAATTCCAAGTCGTATATTTATTGGTACCTGACGATATATGTCGATTTTTATGATCGGACTTAGAATTAAAAATTCAAAATATGAGGTACTTGGTACTTATAAATATTATTTTTGACTTTCTGAAAAGGTCTCAGTGACACTTATGAAGACCCTACGTTTTCACATTTTTTTCAATGAATTCCAAGTCGTATATTTATTGGTACCTGACGATATATGTCGATTTTTATGATCGGACTTAGAATTAAAAATTCAAAATATGAGGTACTTGGTACTTATAAATATTTTTTTTTACTTTCTGAAAAGGTCTCAGTGACTTTTATGAAGACCCTACGTTTTCACATTTTTTTCAATGAATTCCAAGTCGTATATTTATTGGTACCTGACGATATATGTCGATTTTTATGATCGGACTTAGAATTAAAAATTCAAAATATGAGGTACTTGGTACTTATAAATATTTTTTTTTACTTTCTGAAAAGGTCTCAGTGACTTTTATGAAGACCCTACGTTTTCACATTTTTTTCAATGAATTCCAAGTCGTATATTTATTGGTACCTGACGATATATGTCGATTTTTATGATCGGACTTAGAATTAAAAATTCAAAATATGAGGTACTTGGTACTTATAAATATTTTTTTTGACTTTCTGAAAAGGTCTCAGTGACACTTATGAAGACCCTACGTTTTCACATTTTTTTCAATGAATTCCAAGTCGTATATTTATTGGTACCTGACGATATATGTCGATTTTTATGATCGGACTTAGAATTAAAAATTCAAAATATGAGGTACTTGGTACTTATAAATATTTTTTTTGACTTTCTGAAAAGGTCTCAGTGACTTTTATGAAGACCCTACGTTTTCACATTTTTTTCAATGAATTCCAAGTCGTATATTTATTGGTACCTGACGATATATGTCGATTTTTATGATCGGACTTAGAATTAAAAATTCAAAATATGAGGTACTTGGTACTTATAAATATTTTTTTTGATTTTCTGAAAAGGTCTCAGTGACTCTTATGAAGACCCTACGTTTTCACATTTTTTTCAATGAATTCCAAGTCGTACATTTATTGGTACCTGACGATATATGTCGATTTTTATGATCAACTTAGAATTAAAAATTCAAAATATGAGGTACTTGGTACTTATAAATATTTTTTTTGACTTTCTGAAAAGGTCTCAGTGACACTTATGAAGACCCTACGTTTTCACATTTTTTTCAATGAATTCCAAGTCGTATATTTATTGGTACCTGACGATATATGTCGATTTTTATGATCGGACTTAGAATTAAAAATTCAAAATATGAGGTACTTGGTACTTATAAATATTTTTTTTGACTTTCTGAAAAGGTCTCAGTGACTTTTATGAAGACCCTACGTTTTCACATTTTTTTCAATGAATTCCAAGTCGTATATTTATTGGTACCTGACGATATATGTCGATTTTTATGATCGGACTTAGAATTAAAAATTCAAAATATGAGGTACTTGGTACTTATAAATATTTTTTTTGACTTTCTGAAAAGGTCTCAGTGACTTTTATGAAGACCCTACGTTTTCACATTTTTTTCAATGAATTCCAAGTCGTATATTTATTGGTACCTGACGATATATGTCGATTTTTATGATCGGACTTAGAATTAAAAATTCAAAATATGAGGTACTTGGTACTTATAAATATTTTTTTTGACTTTCTGAAAAGGTCTCAGTGACTTTTATGAAGACCCTACGTTTTCACATTTTTTTCAATGAATTCCAAGTCGTATATTTATTGGTACCTGACGATATATGTCGATTTTTATGATCGGACTTAGAATTAAAAATTCAAAATATGAGGTACTTGGTACTTATAAATATTTTTTTTGACTTTCTGAAAAGGTCTCAGTGACTTTTATGAAGACCCTACGTTTTCACATTTTTTTCAATGAATTCCAAGTCGTATATTTATTGGTACCTGACGATATATGTCGATTTTTATGATCGGACTTGGAATTAAAAATTCAAAATATGAGGTACTTGGTACTTATAAATATTTTTTTTGACTTTCTGAAAAGGTCTCAGTGACTTTTATGAAGACCCTACGTTTTCACATTTTTTTCAATGAATTCCAAGTCGTTTATTTATTGGTACCTGACGATATATGTCGATTTTTATGATCGGACTTAGAATTAAAAATTCAAAATATGAGGTACTTGGTACTTATAAATATTTTTTTTTACTTTCTGAAAAGGTCTCTGTGACTTTTATGAAGACCCTACGTTTTCACATTTTTTTCAATGAATTCCAAGTCGTATATTTATTGGTACCTGACGATATATGTCGATTTTTATGATCGGACTTAGAATTAAAAATTCAAAATATGAGGTACTTGGTACTTATAAATATTTTTTTTGACTTTCTGAAAAGGTCTCAGTGACACTTATCAAGACCCTACGTTTTCACATTTTTTTCAATGAATTCCAAGTCGTATATTTATTGGTACCTGACGATATATGTCGATTTTTATGATCGGACTTAGAATTAAAAATTCAAAATATGAGGTACTTGGTACTTATAAATATTTTTTTTGACTTTCTGAAAAGGTCTCAGTGACTTTTATGAAGACCCTACGTTTTCACATTTTTTTCAATGAATTCCAAGTCGTATATTTATTGGTACCTGACGATATATGTCGATTTTTATGATCGGACTTAGAATTAAAAATTCAAAATATGAGGTACTTGGTACTTATAAATATTTTTTTTGACTTTCTGAAAAGGTCTCAGTGACTTTTATGAAGACCCTACGTTTTCACATTTTTTTCAATGAATTCCAAGTCGTATATTTATTGGTACCTGACGATATATGTCGATTTTTATGATCGGACTTAGAATTAAAAATTCAAAATATGAGGTACTTGGTACTTATAAATATTTTTTTTGACTTTCTGAAAAGGTCTCAGTGACTTTTATGAAGACCCTACGTTTTCACATTTTTTTCAATGAATTCCAAGTCGTATATTTATTGGTACCTGACGATATATGTCGATTTTTATGATCGGACTTGGAATTAAAAATTCAAAATATGAGGTACTTGGTACTTATAAATATTTTTTTTGACTTTCTGAAAAGGTCTCAGTGACTTTTATGAAGACCCTACGTTTTCACATTTTTTTCAATGAATTCCAAGTCGTTTATTTATTGGTACCTGACGATATATGTCGATTTTTATGATCGGACTTAGAATTAAAAATTCAAAATATGAGGTACTTGGTACTTATAAATATTTTTTTTGACTTTCTGAAAAGGTCTCAGTGACACTTATCAAGACCCTACGTTTTCACATTTTTTTCAATGAATTCCAAGTCGTATATTTATTGGTACCTGACGATATATGTCGATTTTTATGATCGGACTTGGAATTAAAAATTCAAAATATGAGGTACTTGGTACTTATAAATATTTTTTTTGACTTTCTGAAAAGGTCTCAGTGACTTTTATGAAGACCCTACGTTTTCACATTTTTTTCAATGAATTCCAAGTCGTTTATTTATTGGTACCTGACGATATATGTCGATTTTTATGATCAACTTAGAATTAAAAATTCAAAATATGAGGTACTTGGTACTGATAAATATTTTTTTTGACTTTCTGAAAAGGTCTCAGTGACACTTATGAAGACCCTACGTTTTCACATTTTTTTCAATGAATTCCAAGTCGTATATTTATTGGTACCTGACGATATATGTCGATTTTTATGATCGGACTTAGAATTAAAAATTCAAAATATGAGGTACTTGGTACTTATAAATATTTTTTTTGACTTTCTGAAAAGGTCTCAGTGACACTTATCAAGACCCTACGTTTTCACATTTTTTTCAATGAATTCCAAGTCGTATATTTATTGGTACCTGACGATATATGTCGATTTTTATGATCGGACTTGGAATTAAAAATTCAAAATATGAGGTACTTGGTACTTATAAATATTTTTTTTGACTTTCTGAAAAGGTCTCAGTGACTTTTATGAAGACCCTACGTTTTCACATTTTTTTCAATGAATTCCAAGTCGTATATTTATTGGTACCTGACGATATATGTCGATTTTTATGATCGGACTTAGAATTAAAAATTCAAAATATGAGGTACTTGGTACTGATAAATATTTTTTTTGACTTTCTGAAAAGGTCTCAGTGA
>NW_026775566.1:0-12691 GCF_031216515.1 Neocloeon triangulifer | reverse complement strand
ACTTAGAATTAAAAATTCAAAATATGAGGTACTTGGTACTTATAAATATTTTTTTTGACTTTCTGAAAAGGTCTCAGTGACACTTATGAAGACCCTACGTTTTCACATTTTTTTCAATGAATTCCAAGTCGTATATTTATTGGTACCTGACGATATATGTCGATTTTTATGATCGGACTTAGAATTAAAAATTCAAAATATGAGGTACTTGGTACTTATAAATATTTTTTTTGACTTTCTGAAAAGGTCTCAGTGACACTTATGAAGACCCTACGTTTTCACATTTTTTTCAATGAATTCCAAGTCGTATATTTATTGGTACCTGACGATATATGTCGATTTTTATGATCGGACTTAGAATTAAAAATTCAAAATATGAGGTACTTGGTACTTATAAATATTTTTTTTGACTTTCTGAAAAGGTCTCAGTGACACTTATGAAGACCCTACGTTTTCACATTTTTTTCAATGAATTCCAAGTCGTATATTTATTGGTACCTGACGATATATGTCGATTTTTATGATCGGACTTAGAATTAAAAATTCAAAATATGAGGTACTTGGTACTTATAAATATTTTTTTTGACTTTCTGAAAAGGTCTCAGTGACACTTATGAAGACCCTACGTTTTCACATTTTTTTCAATGAATTCCAAGTCGTATATTTATTGGTACCTGACGATATATGTCGATTTTTATGATCGGACTTAGAATTAAAAATTCAAAATATGAGGTACTTGGTACTTATAAATATTTTTTTTGACTTTCTGAAAAGGTCTCAGTGACACTTATGAAGACCCTACGTTTTCACATTTTTTTCAATGAATTCCAAGTCGTATATTTATTGGTACCTGACGATATATGTCGATTTTTATGATCGGACTTAGAATTAAAAATTCAAAATATGAGGTACTTGGTACTTATAAATATTTTTTTTGACTTTCTGAAAAGGTCTCAGTGACACTTATGAAGACCCTACGTTTTCACATTTTTTTCAATGAATTCCAAGTCGTATATTTATTGGTACCTGACGATATATGTCGATTTTTATGATCGGACTTAGAATTAAAAATTCAAAATATGAGGTACTTGGTACTTATAAATATTTTTTTTGACTTTCTGAAAAGGTCTCAGTGACACTTATGAAGACCCTACGTTTTCACATTTTTTTCAATGAATTCCAAGTCGTATATTTATTGGTACCTGACGATATATGTCGATTTTTATGATCGGACTTAGAATTAAAAATTCAAAATATGAGGTACTTGGTACTTATAAATATTTTTTTTGACTTTCTGAAAAGGTCTCAGTGACACTTATGAAGACCCTACGTTTTCACATTTTTTTCAATGAATTCCAAGTCGTATATTTATTGGTACCTGACGATATATGTCGATTTTTATGATCGGACTTAGAATTAAAAATTCAAAATATGAGGTACTTGGTACTTATAAATATTTTTTTTGACTTTCTGAAAAGGTCTCAGTGACACTTATGAAGACCCTACGTTTTCACATTTTTTTCAATGAATTCCAAGTCGTATATTTATTGGTACCTGACGATATATGTCGATTTTTATGATCGGACTTAGAATTAAAAATTCAAAATATGAGGTACTTGGTACTTATAAATATTTTTTTTGACTTTCTGAAAAGGTCTCAGTGACACTTATGAAGACCCTACGTTTTCACATTTTTTTCAATGAATTCCAAGTCGTATATTTATTGGTACCTGACGATATATGTCGATTTTTATGATCGGACTTAGAATTAAAAATTCAAAATATGAGGTACTTGGTACTTATAAATATTTTTTTTGACTTTCTGAAAAGGTCTCAGTGACACTTATGAAGACCCTACGTTTTCACATTTTTTTCAATGAATTCCAAGTCGTATATTTATTGGTACCTGACGATATATGTCGATTTTTATGATCGGACTTAGAATTAAAAATTCAAAATATGAGGTACTTGGTACTTATAAATATTTTTTTTGACTTTCTGAAAAGGTCTCAGTGACACTTATGAAGACCCTACGTTTTCACATTTTTTTCAATGAATTCCAAGTCGTATATTTATTGGTACCTGACGATATATGTCGATTTTTATGATCGGACTTAGAATTAAAAATTCAAAATATGAGGTACTTGGTACTTATAAATATTTTTTTTGACTTTCTGAAAAGGTCTCAGTGACACTTATGAAGACCCTACGTTTTCACATTTTTTTCAATGAATTCCAAGTCGTATATTTATTGGTACCTGACGATATATGTCGATTTTTATGATCGGACTTAGAATTAAAAATTCAAAATATGAGGTACTTGGTACTTATAAATATTTTTTTTGACTTTCTGAAAAGGTCTCAGTGACACTTATGAAGACCCTACGTTTTCACATTTTTTTCAATGAATTCCAAGTCGTATATTTATTGGTACCTGACGATATATGTCGATTTTTATGATCGGACTTAGAATTAAAAATTCAAAATATGAGGTACTTGGTACTTATAAATATTTTTTTTGACTTTCTGAAAAGGTCTCAGTGACACTTATGAAGACCCTACGTTTTCACATTTTTTTCAATGAATTCCAAGTCGTATATTTATTGGTACCTGACGATATATGTCGATTTTTATGATCGGACTTAGAATTAAAAATTCAAAATATGAGGTACTTGGTACTTATAAATATTTTTTTTGACTTTCTGAAAAGGTCTCAGTGACACTTATGAAGACCCTACGTTTTCACATTTTTTTCAATGAATTCCAAGTCGTATATTTATTGGTACCTGACGATATATGTCGATTTTTATGATCGGACTTAGAATTAAAAATTCAAAATATGAGGTACTTGGTATAAATATTTTTTTTGACTTTCTGAAAAGGTCTCAGTGACACTTATGAAGACCCTACGTTTTCACATTTTTTTCAATGAATTCCAAGTCGTATATTTATTGGTACCTGACGATATATGTCGATTTTTATGATCGGACTTAGAATTAAAAATTCAAAATATGAGGTACTTGGTACTTATAAATATTTTTTTTGACTTTCTGAAAAGGTCTCAGTGACACTTATGAAGACCCTACGTTTTCACATTTTTTTCAATGAATTCCAAGTCGTATATTTATTGGTACCTGACGATATATGTCGATTTTTATGATCGGACTTAGAATTAAAAATTCAAAATATGAGGTACTTGGTACTTATAAATATTTTTTTTGACTTTCTGAAAAGGTCTCAGTGACACTTATGAAGACCCTACGTTTTCACATTTTTTTCAATGAATTCCAAGTCGTATATTTATTGGTACCTGACGATATATGTCGATTTTTATGATCGGACTTAGAATTAAAAATTCAAAATATGAGGTACTTGGTACTTATAAATATTTTTTTTGACTTTCTGAAAAGGTCTCAGTGACACTTATGAAGACCCTACGTTTTCACATTTTTTTCAATGAATTCCAAGTCGTATATTTATTGGTACCTGACGATATATGTCGATTTTTATGATCGGACTTAGAATTAAAAATTCAAAATATGAGGTACTTGGTACTTATAAATATTTTTTTTGACTTTCTGAAAAGGTCTCAGTGACACTTATGAAGACCCTACGTTTTCACATTTTTTTCAATGAATTCCAAGTCGTATATTTATTGGTACCTGACGATATATGTCGATTTTTATGATCGGACTTAGAATTAAAAATTCAAAATATGAGGTACTTGGTACTTATAAATATTTTTTTTGACTTTCTGAAAAGGTCTCAGTGACACTTATGAAGACCCTACGTTTTCACATTTTTTTCAATGAATTCCAAGTCGTATATTTATTGGTACCTGACGATATATGTCGATTTTTATGATCGGACTTAGAATTAAAAATTCAAAATATGAGGTACTTGGTACTTATAAATATTTTTTTTGACTTTCTGAAAAGGTCTCAGTGACACTTATGAAGACCCTACGTTTTCACATTTTTTTCAATGAATTCCAAGTCGTATATTTATTGGTACCTGACGATATATGTCGATTTTTATGATCGGACTTAGAATTAAAAATTCAAAATATGAGGTACTTGGTACTTATAAATATTTTTTTTGACTTTCTGAAAAGGTCTCAGTGACACTTATGAAGACCCTACGTTTTCACATTTTTTTCAATGAATTCCAAGTCGTATATTTATTGGTACCTGACGATATATGTCGATTTTTATGATCGGACTTAGAATTAAAAATTCAAAATATGAGGTACTTGGTACTTATAAATATTTTTTTTGACTTTCTGAAAAGGTCTCAGTGACACTTATGAAGACCCTACGTTTTCACATTTTTTTCAATGAATTCCAAGTCGTATATTTATTGGTACCTGACGATATATGTCGATTTTTATGATCGGACTTAGAATTAAAAATTCAAAATATGAGGTACTTGGTACTTATAAATATTTTTTTTGACTTTCTGAAAAGGTCTCAGTGACACTTATGAAGACCCTACGTTTTCACATTTTTTTCAATGAATTCCAAGTCGTATATTTATTGGTACCTGACGATATATGTCGATTTTTATGATCGGACTTAGAATTAAAAATTCAAAATATGAGGTACTTGGTACTTATAAATATTTTTTTTGACTTTCTGAAAAGGTCTCAGTGACACTTATGAAGACCCTACGTTTTCACATTTTTTTCAATGAATTCCAAGTCGTATATTTATTGGTACCTGACGATATATGTCGATTTTTATGATCGGACTTAGAATTAAAAATTCAAAATATGAGGTACTTGGTACTTATAAATATTTTTTTTGACTTTCTGAAAAGGTCTCAGTGACACTTATGAAGACCCTACGTTTTCACATTTTTTTCAATGAATTCCAAGTCGTATATTTATTGGTACCTGACGATATATGTCGATTTTTATGATCGGACTTAGAATTAAAAATTCAAAATATGAGGTACTTGGTACTTATAAATATTTTTTTTGACTTTCTGAAAAGGTCTCAGTGACACTTATGAAGACCCTACGTTTTCACATTTTTTTCAATGAATTCCAAGTCGTATATTTATTGGTACCTGACGATATATGTCGATTTTTATGATCGGACTTAGAATTAAAAATTCAAAATATGAGGTACTTGGTACTTATAAATATTTTTTTTGACTTTCTGAAAAGGTCTCAGTGACACTTATGAAGACCCTACGTTTTCACATTTTTTTCAATGAATTCCAAGTCGTATATTTATTGGTACCTGACGATATATGTCGATTTTATGATCGGACTTAGAATTAAAAATTCAAAATATGAGGTACTTGGTACTTATAATATTTTTTTTGACTTTCTGAAAAGGTCTCAGTGACACTTATGAAGACCCTACGTTTTCACATTATTTTCAATGAATTCCAAGTCGTATATTTATTGGTACCTGACGATATATGTCGATTTTTATGATCGGACTTAGAATTAAAAATTCAAAATATGAGGTACTTGGTACTTATAAATATTTTTTTTGACTTTCTGAAAAGGTCTCAGTGACACTTATGAAGACCCTACGTTTTCACATTTTTTTCAATGAATTCCAAGTCGTATATTTATTGGTACCTGACGATATATGTCGATTTTTATGATCGGACTTAGAATTAAAAATTCAAAATATGAGGTACTTGGTACTTATAAATATTTTTTTTGACTTTCTGAAAAGGTCTCAGTGACACTTATGAAGACCCTACGTTTTCACATTTTTTTCAATGAATTCCAAGTCGTATATTTATTGGTACCTGACGATATATGTCGATTTTTATGATCGGACTTAGAATTAAAAATTCAAAATATGAGGTACTTGGTACTTATAAATATTTTTTTTGACTTTCTGAAAAGGTCTCAGTGACACTTATGAAGACCCTACGTTTTCACATTTTTTTCAATGAATTCCAAGTCGTATATTTATTGGTACCTGACGATATATGTCGATTTTTATGATCGGACTTAGAATTAAAAATTCAAAATATGAGGTACTTGGTACTTATAAATATTTTTTTTGACTTTCTGAAAAGGTCTCAGTGACACTTATGAAGACCCTACGTTTTCACATTTTTTTCAATGAATTCCAAGTCGTATATTTATTGGTACCTGACGATATATGTCGATTTTTATGATCGGACTTAGAATTAAAAATTCAAAATATGAGGTACTTGGTACTTATAAATATTTTTTTTGACTTTCTGAAAAGGTCTCAGTGACACTTATGAAGACCCTACGTTTTCACATTTTTTTCAATGAATTCCAAGTCGTATATTTATTGGTACCTGACGATATATGTCGATTTTTATGATCGGACTTAGAATTAAAAATTCAAAATATGAGGTACTTGGTACTTATAAATATTTTTTTTGACTTTCTGAAAAGGTCTCAGTGACACTTATGAAGACCCTACGTTTTCACATTTTTTTCAATGAATTCCAAGTCGTATATTTATTGGTACCTGACGATATATGTCGATTTTTATGATCGGACTTAGAATTAAAAATTCAAAATATGAGGTACTTGGTACTTATAAATATTTTTTTTGACTTTCTGAAAAGGTCTCAGTGACACTTATGAAGACCCTACGTTTTCACATTTTTTTCAATGAATTCCAAGTCGTATATTTATTGGTACCTGACGATATATGTCGATTTTTATGATCGGACTTAGAATTAAAAATTCAAAATATGAGGTACTTGGTACTTATAAATATTTTTTTTGACTTTCTGAAAAGGTCTCAGTGACACTTATGAAGACCCTACGTTTTCACATTTTTTTCAATGAATTCCAAGTCGTATATTTATTGGTACCTGACGATATATGTCGATTTTTATGATCGGACTTAGAATTAAAAATTCAAAATATGAGGTACTTGGTACTTATAAATATTTTTTTTGACTTTCTGAAAAGGTCTCAGTGACACTTATGAAGACCCTACGTTTTCACATTTTTTTCAATGAATTCCAAGTCGTATATTTATTGGTACCTGACGATATATGTCGATTTTTATGATCGGACTTAGAATTAAAAATTCAAAATATGAGGTACTTGGTACTTATAAATATTTTTTTTGACTTTCTGAAAAGGTCTCAGTGACACTTATGAAGACCCTACGTTTTCACATTTTTTTCAATGAATTCCAAGTCGTATATTTATTGGTACCTGACGATATATGTCGATTTTTATGATCGGACTTAGAATTAAAAATTCAAAATATGAGGTACTTGGTACTTATAAATATTTTTTTTGACTTTCTGAAAAGGTCTCAGTGACACTTATGAAGACCCTACGTTTTCACATTTTTTTCAATGAATTCCAAGTCGTATATTTATTGGTACCTGACGATATATGTCGATTTTTATGATCGGACTTAGAATTAAAAATTCAAAATATGAGGTACTTGGTACTTATAAATATTTTTTTTGACTTTCTGAAAAGGTCTCAGTGACACTTATGAAGACCCTACGTTTTCACATTTTTTTCAATGAATTCCAAGTCGTATATTTATTGGTACCTGACGATATATGTCGATTTTTATGATCGGACTTAGAATTAAAAATTCAAAATATGAGGTACTTGGTACTTATAAATATTTTTTTTGACTTTCTGAAAAGGTCTCAGTGACACTTATGAAGACCCTACGTTTTCACATTTTTTTCAATGAATTCCAAGTCGTATATTTATTGGTACCTGACGATATATGTCGATTTTTATGATCGGACTTAGAATTAAAAATTCAAAATATGAGGTACTTGGTACTTATAAATATTTTTTTTGACTTTCTGAAAAGGTCTCAGTGACACTTATGAAGACCCTACGTTTTCACATTTTTTTCAATGAATTCCAAGTCGTATATTTATTGGTACCTGACGATATATGTCGATTTTTATGATCGGACTTAGAATTAAAAATTCAAAATATGAGGTACTTGGTACTTATAAATATTTTTTTTGACTTTCTGAAAAGGTCTCAGTGACACTTATGAAGACCCTACGTTTTCACATTTTTTTCAATGAATTCCAAGTCGTATATTTATTGGTACCTGACGATATATGTCGATTTTTATGATCGGACTTAGAATTAAAAATTCAAAATATGAGGTACTTGGTACTTATAAATATTTTTTTTGACTTTCTGAAAAGGTCTCAGTGACACTTATGAAGACCCTACGTTTTCACATTTTTTTCAATGAATTCCAAGTCGTATATTTATTGGTACCTGACGATATATGTCGATTTTTATGATCGGACTTAGAATTAAAAATTCAAAATATGAGGTACTTGGTACTTATAAATATTTTTTTTGACTTTCTGAAAAGGTCTCAGTGACACTTATGAAGACCCTACGTTTTCACATTTTTTTCAATGAATTCCAAGTCGTATATTTATTGGTACCTGACGATATATGTCGATTTTTATGATCGGACTTAGAATTAAAAATTCAAAATATGAGGTACTTGGTACTTATAAATATTTTTTTTGACTTTCTGAAAAGGTCTCAGTGACACTTATGAAGACCCTACGTTTTCACATTTTTTTCAATGAATTCCAAGTCGTATATTTATTGGTACCTGACGATATATGTCGATTTTTATGATCGGACTTAGAATTAAAAATTCAAAATATGAGGTACTTGGTACTTATAAATATTTTTTTTGACTTTCTGAAAAGGTCTCAGTGACACTTATGAAGACCCTACGTTTTCACATTTTTTTCAATGAGAATTCCAAGTCGTATATTTATTGGTACCTGACGATATATGTCGATTTTTATGATCGGACTTAGAATTAAAAATTCAAAATATGAGGTACTTGGTACTTATAAATATTTTTTTTGACTTTCTGAAAAGGTCTCAGTGACACTTATGAAGACCCTACGTTTTCACATTTTTTTCAATGAATTCCAAGTCGTATATTTATTGGTACCTGACGATATATGTCGATTTTTATGATCGGACTTAGAATTAAAAATTCAAAATATGAGGTACTTGGTACTTATAAATATTTTTTTTGACTTTCTGAAAAGGTCTCAGTGACACTTATGAAGACCCTACGTTTTCACATTTTTTTCAATGAATTCCAAGTCGTATATTTATTGGTACCTGACGATATATGTCGATTTTTATGATCGGACTTAGAATTAAAAATTCAAAATATGAGGTACTTGGTACTTATAAATATTTTTTTTGACTTTCTGAAAAGGTCTCAGTGACACTTATGAAGACCCTACGTTTTCACATTTTTTTCAATGAATTCCAAGTCGTATATTTATTGGTACCTGACGATATATGTCGATTTTTATGATCGGACTTAGAATTAAAAATTCAAAATATGAGGTACTTGGTACTTATAAATATTTTTTTTGACTTTCTGAAAAGGTCTCAGTGACACTTATGAAGACCCTACGTTTTCACATTTTTTTCAATGAATTCCAAGTCGTATATTTATTGGTACCTGACGATATATGTCGATTTTTATGATCGGACTTAGAATTAAAAATTCAAAATATGAGGTACTTGGTACTTATAAATATTTTTTTTGACTTTCTGAAAAGGTCTCAGTGACACTTATGAAGACCCTACGTTTTCACATTTTTTTCAATGAATTCCAAGTCGTATATTTATTGGTACCTGACGATATATGTCGATTTTTATGATCGGACTTAGAATTAAAAATTCAAAATATGAGGTACTTGGTACTTATAAATATTTTTTTTGACTTTCTGAAAAGGTCTCAGTGACACTTATGAAGACCCTACGTTTTCACATTTTTTTCAATGAATTCCAAGTCGTATATTTATTGGTACCTGACGATATATGTCGATTTTTATGATCGGACTTAGAATTAAAAATTCAAAATATGAGGTACTTGGTACTTATAAATATTTTTTTTGACTTTCTGAAAAGGTCTCAGTGACACTTATGAAGACCCTACGTTTTCACATTTTTTTCAATGAATTCCAAGTCGTATATTTATTGGTACCTGACGATATATGTCGATTTTTATGATCGGACTTAGAATTAAAAATTCAAAATATGAGGTACTTGGTACTTATAAATATTTTTTTTGACTTTCTGAAAAGGTCTCAGTGACACTTATGAAGACCCTACGTTTTCACATTTTTTTCAATGAATTCCAAGTCGTATATTTATTGGTACCTGACGATATATGTCGATTTTTATGATCGGACTTAGAATTAAAAATTCAAAATATGAGGTACTTGGTACTTATAAATATTTTTTTTGACTTTCTGAAAAGGTCTCAGTGACACTTATGAAGACCCTACGTTTTCACATTTTTTTCAATGAATTCCAAGTCGTATATTTATTGGTACCTGACGATATATGTCGATTTTTATGATCGGACTTAGAATTAAAAATTCAAAATATGAGGTACTTGGTACTTATAAATATTTTTTTTGACTTTCTGAAAAGGTCTCAGTGACACTTATGAAGACCCTACGTTTTCACATTTTTTTCAATGAATTCCAAGTCGTATATTTATTGGTACCTGACGATATATGTCGATTTTTATGATCGGACTTAGAATTAAAAATTCAAAATATGAGGTACTTGGTACTTATAAATATTTTTTTTGACTTTCTGAAAAGGTCTCAGTGACACTTATGAAGACCCTACGTTTTCACATTTTTTTCAATGAATTCCAAGTCGTATATTTATTGGTACCTGACGATATATGTCGATTTTTATGATCGGACTTAGAATTAAAAATTCAAAATATGAGGTACTTGGTACTTATAAATATTTTTTTTGACTTTCTGAAAAGGTCTCAGTGACACTTATGAAGACCCTACGTTTTCACATTTTTTTCAATGAATTCCAAGTCGTATATTTATTGGTACCTGACGATATATGTCGATTTTTATGATCGGACTTAGAATTAAAAATTCAAAATATGAGGTACTTGGTACTTATAAATATTTTTTTTGACTTTCTGAAAAGGTCTCAGTGACACTTATGAAGACCCTACGTTTTCACATTTTTTTCAATGAATTCCAAGTCGTATATTTATTGGTACCTGACGATATATGTCGATTTTTATGATCGGACTTAGAATTAAAAATTCAAAATATGAGGTACTTGGTACTTATAAATATTTTTTTTGACTTTCTGAAAAGGTCTCAGTGACACTTATGAAGACCCTACGTTTTCACATTTTTTTCAATGAATTCCAAGTCGTATATTTATTGGTACCTGACGATATATGTCGATTTTTATGATCGGACTTAGAATTAAAAATTCAAAATATGAGGTACTTGGTACTTATAAATATTTTTTTTGACTTTCTGAAAAGGTCTCAGTGACACTTATGAAGACCCTACGTTTTCACATTTTTTTCAATGAATTCCAAGTCGTATATTTATTGGTACCTGACGATATATGTCGATTTTTATGATCGGACTTAGAATTAAAAATTCAAAATATGAGGTACTTGGTACTTATAAATATTTTTTTTGACTTTCTGAAAAGGTCTCAGTGACACTTATGAAGACCCTACGTTTTCACATTTTTTTCAATGAATTCCAAGTCGTATATTTATTGGTACCTGACGATATATGTCGATTTTTATGATCGGACTTAGAATTAAAAATTCAAAATATGAGGTACTTGGTACTTATAAATATTTTTTTTGACTTTCTGAAAAGGTCTCAGTGACACTTATGAAGACCCTACGTTTTCACATTTTTTTCAATGAATTCCAAGTCGTATATTTATTGGTACCTGACGATATATGTCGATTTTTATGATCGGACTTAGAATTAAAAATTCAAAATATGAGGTACTTGGTACTTATAAATATTTTTTTTGACTTTCTGAAAAGGTCTCAGTGACACTTATGAAGACCCTACGTTTTCACATTTTTTTCAATGAATTCCAAGTCGTATATTTATTGGTACCTGACGATATATGTCGATTTTTATGATCGGACTTAGAATTAAAAATTCAAAATATGAGGTACTTGGTACTTATAAATATTTTTTTTGACTTTCTGAAAAGGTCTCAGTGACACTTATGAAGACCCTACGTTTTCACATTTTTTTCAATGAATTCCAAGTCGTATATTTATTGGTACCTGACGATATATGTCGATTTTTATGATCGGACTTAGAATTAAAAATTCAAAATATGAGGTACTTGGTACTTATAAATATTTTTTTTGACTTTCTGAAAAGGTCTCAGTGACACTTATGAAGACCCTACGTTTTCACATTTTTTTCAATGAATTCCAAGTCGTATATTTATTGGTACCTGACGATATATGTCGATTTTTATGATCGGACTTAGAATTAAAAATTCAAAATATGAGGTACTTGGTACTTATAAATATTTTTTTTGACTTTCTGAAAAGGTCTCAGTGACACTTATGAAGACCCTACGTTTTCACATTTTTTTCAATGAATTCCAAGTCGTATATTTATTGGTACCTGACGATATATGTCGATTTTTATGATCGGACTTAGAATTAAAAATTCAAAATATGAGGTACTTGGTACTTATAAATATTTTTTTTGACTTTCTGAAAAGGTCTCAGTGACACTTATCGAAGACCCTACGTTTTCACATTTTTTTCAATGAATTCCAAGTCGTATATTTATTGGTACCTGACGATATATGTCGATTTTTATGATCGGACTTAGAATTAAAAATTCAAAA
>NW_026775565.1:0-165553 GCF_031216515.1 Neocloeon triangulifer | reverse complement strand
GACCCTACGTTTTCACATTTTTTTCAATGATTTCCAAGTCGTATATTTATTGGTACCTGACGATATATGTCGATTTTTATGATCGGACTAAGAATTAAAAATTCAAAATATGAGGTACTTGGTACTTATAAATATTTTTTTTGACTTTCTGAAAAGGTCCCAGTGACACTTATGAAGACCCTACGTTTTCACATTTTTTTCAATGATTTCCAAGTCGTATATTTATTGGTACCTGACGATATATGTCGATTTTTATGATCGGACTAAGAATTAAAAATTCAAAATATGAGGTACTTGGTACTTATAAATATTTTTTTTGACTTTCTGAAAAGGTCTCAGTGACACTTATGAAGACCCTACGTTTTCACATTTTTTTCAATGAATTCCAAGTCGTATATTTATTGGTACCTGACGATATATGTCGATTTTTATGATCGGACTTAGAATTAAAAATTCAAAATATGAGGTACTTGGTACTTATAAATATTTTTTTTGACTTTCTGAAAAGGTCTCAGTGACACTTATGAAGACTCTACGTTTTCACATTTTTTTCAATGAATTCCAAGTCGTATATTTATTGGTACCTGACGATATATGTCGATTTTTATGATCGGACTTAGAATTAAAAATTCAAAATATGAGGTACTTGGTACTTATAAATATTTTTTTTTGACTTTCTGAAAAGGTCTCAGTGACTTTTATGAAGACCCTACGTTTTCACATTTTTTTCAATGAATTCCAAGTCGTATATTTATTGGTACCTGACGATATATGTCGATTTTTATGATCGGACTTAGAATTAAAAATTCAAAATATGAGGTACTTGGTACTTATAAATATTTTTTTTGACTTTCTGAAAAGGTCTCAGTGACTTTTATGAAGACCCTACGTTTTCACATTTTTTTCAATGAATTCCAAGTCGTATATTTATTGGTACCTGACGATATATGTCGATTTTTATGATCGGACTTAGAATTAAAAATTCAAAATAGGAGGTACTTGGTACTTATAAATATTTTTTTTGACTTTCTGAAAAGGTCTCAGTGACTTTTATGAAGACCCTACGTTTTCACATTTTTTTCAATGAATTCCAAGTCGTATATTTATTGGTACCTGACGATATATGTCGATTTTTATGATCGGACTTAGAATTAAAAATTCACAATATGAGGTACTTGGTACTTATAAATATTTTTTTTGACTTTCTGAAAAGGTCTCAGTGACACTTATGAAGACCCTACGTTTTCACATTTTTTTCAATGAATTCCAAGTCGTATATTTATTGGTACCTGACGATATATGTCGATTTTTATGATCGGACTTAGAATTAAAAATTCAAAATATGAGGTACTTGGTACTTATAAATATTTTTTTTGACTTTCTGAAAAGGTCTCAGTGACACTTATGAAGACTCTACGTTTTCACATTTTTTTCAATGAATTCCAAGTCGTATATTTATTGGTACCTGACGATATATGTCGATTTTTATGATCGGACTTAGAATTAAAAATTCAAAATATGAGGTACTTGGTACTTATAAATATTTTTTTTGACTTTCTGAAAAGGTCTCAGTGACTTTTATGAAGACCCTACGTTTTCACATTTTTTTCAATGAATTCCAAGTCGTATATTTATTGGTACCTGACGATATATGTCGATTTTTATGATCGGACTTAGAATTAAAAATTCAAAATATGAGGTACTTGGTACTTATAAATATTTTTTTTGACTTTCTGAAAAGGTCTCAGTGACACTTATCAAGACCCTACGTTTTCACATTTTTTTTAATGAATTCCAAGTCGTATATTTATTGGTACCTGACGATATATGTCGATTTTTATGATCGGACTTAGAATTAAAAATTCAAAATATGAGGTACTTGGTACTTATAAATATTTTTTTTGACTTTCTGAAAAGGTCTCAGTGACACTTATGAAGACCCTACGTTTTCACATTTTTTTCAATGAATTCCAAGTCGTATATTTATTGGTACCTGACGATATATGTCGATTTTTATGATCGGACTTAGAATTAAAAATTCAAAATATGAGGTACTTGGTACTTATAAATATTTTTTTTGACTTTCTGAAAAGGTCTCAGTGACTTTTATGAAGACCCTACGTTTTCACATTTTTTTCAATGAATTCCAAGTCGTATATTTATTGGTACCTGACGATATATGTCGATTTTTATGATCGGACAGAATTAAAAATTCA
Source organism: Neocloeon triangulifer (assembly GCF_031216515.1). NCBI lineage: Eukaryota > Metazoa > Arthropoda > Insecta > Ephemeroptera > Baetidae > Neocloeon > Neocloeon triangulifer. The sequence continues at coordinate 163,337 of NW_026775565.1, read as the reverse complement.
AAATATGAGGTACTTGGTACTTATAAATATTTTTTTTGACTTTCTGAAAAGGTCTCAGTGACTTTTATGAAGACCCTACGTTTTCACATTTTTTTCAATGAATTCCAAGTCGTTTATTTATTGGTACCTGACGATATATGTCGATTTTTATGATCGGACTTAGAATTAAAAATTCACAATATGAGGTACTTGGTACTTATAAATATTTTTTTTGACTTTCTGAAAAGGTCTCAGTGACACTTATGAAGACCCTACGTTTTCACATTTTTTTCAATGAATTCCAAGTCGTATATTTATTGGTACCTGACGATATATGTCGATTTTTATGATCGGACTTAGAATTAAAAATTCAAAATATGAGGTACTTGGTACTTATAAATATTTTTTTTGACTTTCTGAAAAGGTCTCAGTGACACTTATGAAGACCCTACGTTTTCACATTTTTTTCAATGAATTCCAAGTCGTATATTTATTGGTACCTGACGATATATGTCGATTTTTATGATCGGACTTAGAATTAAAAATTCAAAATATGAGGTACTTGGTACTTATAAATATTTTTTTTGACTTTCTGAAAAGGTCTCAGTGACTTTTATGAAGACCCTACGTTTTCACATTTTTTTCAATGAATTCCAAGTCGTTTATATATTGGTACCTGACGATATATGTCGATTTTTATGATCAACTTAGAATTAAAAATTCAAAATATGAGGTACTTGGTACTGATAAATATTTTTTTTGACTTTCTGAAAAGGTCTCAGTGACACTTATGAAGACCCTACGTTTTCACATTTTTTTCAATGAATTCCAAGTCGTATATTTATTGGTACCTGACGATATATGTCGATTTTTATGATCGGACTTTTATGATCAACTTAGAATTAAAAATTCAAAATATGAGGTACTTGGTACTTATAAATATTTTTTTTTGACTTTCTGAAAAGGTCTCAGTGACACTTATGAAGACCCTACGTTTTCACATTTTTTTCAATGAATTCCAAGTCGTATATTTCTTTCTGAAAAGGTCTCAGTGACACTTATGAAGACCCTACGTTTTCACATTTTTTTCAATGAATTCCAAGTCGTTTATATATTGGTACCTGACGATATATGTCGATTTTTATGATCAACTTAGAATTAAAAATTCAAAATATGAGGTACTTGGTACTGATAAATATTTTTTTTGACTTTCTGAAAAGGTCTCAGTGACACTTATGAAGACCCTACGTTTTCACATTTTTTTCAATGAATTCCAAGTCGTATATTTATTGGTACCTGACGATATATGTCGATTTTTATGATCGGATTTTTATGATCAACTTAGAATTAAAAATTCAAAATATGAGGTACTTGGTACTTATAAATATTTTTTTTTGACTTTCTGAAAAGGTCTCAGTGACACTTATGAAGACCCTACGTTTTCACATTTTTTTCAATGAATTCCAAGTCGTATATTTATTGGTACCTGACGATATATGTCGATTTTTATGATCGGACTTAGAATTAAAAATTCAAAATATGAGGTACTTGGTACTTATAAATATTTTTTTTGACTTTCTGAAAAGGTCTCAGTGACTTTTATGAAGACCCTACGTTTTCACATTTTTTTCAATGAATTCCAAGTCGTATATTTATTGGTACCTGACGATATATGTCGATTTTTATGATCGGACTTAGAATTAAAAATTCAAAATAGGAGGTACTTGGTACTTATAAATATTTTTTTTGACTTTCTGAAAAGGTCTCAGTGACTTTTATGAAGACCCTACGTTTTCACATTTTTTTCAATGAATTCCAAGTCGTATATTTATTGGTACCTGACGATATATGTCGATTTTTATGATCGGACTTAGAATTAAAAATTCACAATATGAGGTACTTGGTACTTATAAATATTTTTTTTGACTTTCTGAAAAGGTCTCAGTGACACTTATGAAGACCCTACGTTTTCACATTTTTTTCAATGAATTCCAAGTCGTATATTTATTGGTACCTGACGATATATGTCGATTTTTATGATCGGACTTAGAATTAAAAATTCAAAATATGAGGTACTTGGTACTTATAAATATTTTTTTTGACTTTCTGAAAAGGTCCCAGTGACACTTATGAAGACCCTACGTTTTCACATTTTTTTCAATGATTTCCAAGTCGTATATTTATTGGTACCTGACGATATATGTCGATTTTTATGATCGGACTTAGAATTAAAAATTCAAAATATGAGGTACTTGGTACTTATAAATATTTTTTTTTGACTTTCTGAAAAGGTCTCAGTGACACTTATGAAGACCCTACGTTTTCACATTTTTTTCAATGAATTCCAAGTCGTATATTTATTGGTACCTGACGATATATGTCGATTTTTATGATCGGACTTAGAATTAAAAATTCAAAATATGAGGTACTTGGTACTTATAAATATTTTTTTTGACTTTCTGAAAAGGTCTCAGTGACTTTTATGAAGACCCTACGTTTTCACATTTTTTTCAATGAATTCCAAGTCGTATATTTATTGGTACCTGACGATATATGTCGATTTTTATGATCGGACTTAGAATTAAAAATTCAAAATATGAGGTACTTGGTACTTATAAATATTTTTTTTGACTTTCTGAAAAGGTCTCAGTGACACTTATGAAGACCCTACGTTTTCACATTTTTTTCAATGAATTCCAAGTCGTATATTTATTGGTACCTGACGATATATGTCGATTTTTATGATCGGACTTAGAATTAAAAATTCAAAATATGAGGTACTTATAAATATTTTTTTTGACTTTCTGAAAAGGTCTCAGTGACACTTATGAAGACCCTACGTTTTCACATTTTTTTCAATGAATTCCAAGTCGTATATTTATTGGTACCTGACGATATATGTCGATTTTTATGATCGGACTTAGAATTAAAAATTCAAAATATGAGGTACTTGGTACTTATAAATATTTTTTTTGACTTTCTGAAAAGGTCTCAGTGACTTTTATGAAGACCCTACGTTTTCACATTTTTTTCAATGAATTCCAAGTCGTATATTTTTTGGTACCTGACGATATATGTCGATTTTTATGATCGGACTAAGAATTAAAAATTCAAAATATGAGGTACTTGGTACTTATAAATATTTTTTTTGACTTTCTGAAAAGGTCTCAGTGACACTTATGAAGACCCTACGTTTTCACATTTTTTTCAATGAATTCCAAGTCGTATATTTATTGGTACCTGACGATATATGTCGATTTTTATGATCGGACTTAGAATTAAAAATTCAAAATATGAGGTACTTGGTACTTATAAATATTTTTTTTGACTTTCTGAAAAGGTCTCAGTGACACTTATCAAGACCCTACGTTTTCACATTTTTTTCAATGAATTCCAAGTCGTATATTTATTGGTACCTGACGATATATGTCGATTTTTATGATCGGACTTAGAATTAAAAATTCAAAATATGAGGTACTTGGTACTTATAAATATTTTTTTTGACTTTCTGAAAAGGTCTCAGTGACACTTATGAAGACTCTACGTTTTCACATTTTTTTCAATGAATTCCAAGTCGTATATTTATTGGTACCTGACGATATATGTCGATTTTTATGATCGGACTTAGAATTAAAAATTCAAAATATGAGGTACTTGGTACTTATAAATATTTTTTTTGACTTTCTGAAAAGGTCTCAGTGACACTTATCAAGACCCTACGTTTTCACATTTTTTTCAATGAATTCCAAGTCGTATATTTATTGGTACCTGACGATATATGTCGATTTTTATGATCGGACTTAGAATTAAAAATTCAAAATATGAGGTACTTGGTACTTATAAATATTTTTTTTGACTTTCTGAAAAGGTCTCAGTGACTTTTATGAAGACCCTACGTTTTCACATTTTTTTCAATGAATTCCAAGTCGTATATTTATTGGTACCTGACGATATATGTCGATTTTTATGATCGGACTTAGAATTAAAAATTCAAAATAGGAGGTACTTGGTACTTATAAATATTTTTTTTGACTTTCTGAAAAGGTCTCAGTGACTTTTATGAAGACCCTACGTTTTCACATTTTTTTCAATGAATTCCAAGTCGTATATTTATTGGTACCTGACGATATATGTCGATTTTTATGATCGGACTTAGAATTAAAAATTCACAATATGAGGTACTTGGTACTTATAAATATTTTTTTTGACTTTCTGAAAAGGTCTCAGTGACACTTATGAAGACCCTACGTTTTCACATTTTTTTCAATGAATTCCAAGTCGTATATTTATTGGTACCTGACGATATATGTCGATTTTTATGATCGGACTTAGAATTAAAAATTCAAAATATGAGGTACTTGGTACTTATAAATATTTTTTTTGACTTTCTGAAAAGGTCCCAGTGACACTTATGAAGACCCTACGTTTTCACATTTTTTTCAATGATTTCCAAGTCGTATATTTATTGGTACCTGACGATATATGTCGATTTTTATGATCGGACTAAGAATTAAAAATTCAAAATATGAGGTACTTGGTACTTATAAATATTTTTTTTGACTTTCTGAAAAGGTCCCAGTGACACTTATGAAGACCCTACGTTTTCACATTTTTTTCAATGATTTCCAAGTCGTATATTTATTGGTACCTGACGATATATGTCGATTTTTATGATCGGACTAAGAATTAAAAATTCAAAATATGAGGTACTTGGTACTTATAAATATTTTTTTTGACTTTCTGAAAAGGTCTCAGTGACACTTATGAAGACCCTACGTTTTCACATTTTTTTCAATGAATTCCAAGTCGTATATTTATTGGTACCTGACGATATATGTCGATTTTTATGATCGGACTTAGAATTAAAAATTCAAAATATGAGGTACTTGGTACTTATAAATATTTTTTTTGACTTTCTGAAAAGGTCTCAGTGACACTTATGAAGACTCTACGTTTTCACATTTTTTTCAATGAATTCCAAGTCGTATATTTATTGGTACCTGACGATATATGTCGATTTTTATGATCGGACTTAGAATTAAAAATTCAAAATATGAGGTACTTGGTACTTATAAATATTTTTTTTTGACTTTCTGAAAAGGTCTCAGTGACACTTATGAAGACCCTACGTTTTCACATTTTTTTCAATGAATTCCAAGTCGTATATTTATTGGTACCTGACGATATATGTCGATTTTTATGATCGGACTTAGAATTAAAAATTCAAAATATGAGGTACTTGGTACTTATAAATATTTTTTTTGACTTTCTGAAAAGGTCTCAGTGACTTTTATGAAGACCCTACGTTTTCACATTTTTTTCAATGAATTCCAAGTCGTATATTTATTGGTACCTGACGATATATGTCGATTTTTATGATCGGACTTAGAATTAAAAATTCAAAATAGGAGGTACTTGGTACTTATAAATATTTTTTTTGACTTTCTGAAAAGGTCTCAGTGACTTTTATGAAGACCCTACGTTTTCACATTTTTTTCAATGAATTCCAAGTCGTATATTTATTGGTACCTGACGATATATGTCGATTTTTATGATCGGACTTAGAATTAAAAATTCACAATATGAGGTACTTGGTACTTATAAATATTTTTTTTGACTTTCTGAAAAGGTCTCAGTGACACTTATGAAGACCCTACGTTTTCACATTTTTTTCAATGAATTCCAAGTCGTATATTTATTGGTACCTGACGATATATGTCGATTTTTATGATCGGACTTAGAATTAAAAATTCAAAATATGAGGTACTTGGTACTTATAAATATTTTTTTTGACTTTCTGAAAAGGTCTCAGTGACACTTATGAAGACTCTACGTTTTCACATTTTTTTCAATGAATTCCAAGTCGTATATTTATTGGTACCTGACGATATATGTCGATTTTTATGATCGGACTTAGAATTAAAAATTCAAAATATGAGGTACTTGGTACTTATAAATATTTTTTTTGACTTTCTGAAAAGGTCTCAGTGACACTTATCAAGACCCTACGTTTTCACATTTTTTTCAATGAATTCCAAGTCGTATATTTATTGGTACCTGACGATATATGTCGATTTTTATGATCGGACTTAGAATTAAAAATTCAAAATATGAGGTACTTGGTACTTATAAATATTTTTTTTTGACTTTCTGAAAAGGTCTCAGTGACACTTATGAAGACCCTACGTTTTCACATTTTTTTCAATGAATTCCAAGTCGTATATTTATTGGTACCTGACGATATATGTCGATTTTTATGATCGGACTTAGAATTAAAAATTCAAAATATGAGGTACTTGGTACTTATAAATATTTTTTTTGACTTTCTGAAAAGGTCTCAGTGACTTTTATGAAGACCCTACGTTTTCACATTTTTTTCAATGAATTCCAAGTCGTATATTTATTGGTACCTGACGATATATGTCGATTTTTATGATCGGACTTAGAATTAAAAATTCAAAATATGAGGTACTTGGTACTTATAAATATTTTTTTTGACTTTCTGAAAAGGTCTCAGTGACACTTATGAAGACCCTACGTTTTCACATTTTTTTCAATGAATTCCAAGTCGTATATTTATTGGTACCTGACGATATATGTCGATGTTTATGATCGGACTTAGAATTAAAAATTCAAAATAGGAGGTACTTGGTACTTATAAATATTTTTTTTGACTTTCTGAAAAGGTCTCAGTGACTTTTATGAAGACCCTACGTTTTCACATTTTTTTCAATGAATTCCAAGTCGTATATTTATTGGTACCTGACGATATATGTCGATTTTTATGATCGGACTTAGAATTAAAAATTCACAATATGAGGTACTTGGTACTTATAAATATTTTTTTTGACTTTCTGAAAAGGTCTCAGTGACACTTATGAAGACCCTACGTTTTCACATTTTTTTCAATGAATTCCAAGTCGTATATTTATTGGTACCTGACGATATATGTCGATTTTTATGATCGGACTTAGAATTAAAAATTCAAAATATGAGGTACTTGGTACTTATAAATATTTTTTTTGACTTTCTGAAAAGGTCCCAGTGACACTTATGAAGACCCTACGTTTTCACATTTTTTTCAATGATTTCCAAGTCGTATATTTATTGGTACCTGACGATATATGTCGATTTTTATGATCGGACTAAGAATTAAAAATTCAAAATATGAGGTACTTGGTACTTATAAATATTTTTTTTGACTTTCTTAAAAGGTCTCAGTGACACTTATGAAGACCCTACGTTTTCACATTTTTTTCAATGAATTCCAAGTCGTATATTTATTGGTACCTGACGATATATGTCGATTTTTATGATCGGACTTAGAATTAAAAATTCAAAATATGAGGTACTTGGTACTTATAAATATTTTTTTTTGACTTTCTGAAAAGGTCTCAGTGACTTTTATGAAGACCCTACGTTTTCACATTTTTTTCAATGAATTCCAAGTCGTATATTTATTGGTACCTGACGATATATGTCGATTTTTATGATCGGACTTAGAATTAAAAATTCACAATATGAGGTACTTGGTACTTATAAATATTTTTTTTGACTTTCTGAAAAGGTCTCAGTGACACTTATGAAGACCCTACGTTTTCACATTTTTTTCAATGAATTCCAAGTCGTATATTTATTGGTACCTGACGATATATGTCGATTTTTATGATCGGACTTAGAATTAAAAATTCAAAATATGAGGTACTTGGTACTTATAAATATTTTTTTTGACTTTCTGAAAAGGTCTCAGTGACACTTATGAAGACCCTACGTTTTCACATTTTTTTCAATGAATTCCAAGTCGTATATTTATTGGTACCTGACGATATATGTCGATTTTTATGATCGGACTTAGAATTAAAAATTCACAATATGAGGTACTTGGTACTTATAAATATTTTTTTTGACTTTCTGAAAAGGTCTCAGTGACACTTATGAAGACCCTACGTTTTCACATTTTTTTCAATGAATTCCAAGTCGTATATTTATTGGTACCTGACGATATATGTCGATTTTTATGATCGGACTTAGAATTAAAAATTCAAAATATGAGGTACTTGGTACTTATAAATATTTTTTTTGACTTTCTGAAAAGGTCTCAGTGACTTTTATGAAGACCCTACGTTTTCACATTTTTTTCAATGAATTCCAAGTCGTATATTTATTGGTACCTGACGATATATGTCGATTTTTATGATCGGACTTAGAATTAAAAATTCAAAATATGAGGTACTTGGTACTTATAAATATTTTTTTTGACTTTCTGAAAAGGTCTCAGTGACACTTATGAAGACTCTACGTTTTCACATTTTTTTCAATGAATTCCAAGTCGTATATTTATTGGTACCTGACGATATATGTCGATTTTTATGATCGGACTTAGAATTAAAAATTCAAAATATGAGGTACTTGGTACTTATAAATATTTTTTTTGACTTTCTGAAAAGGTCTCAGTGACTTTTATGAAGACCCTACGTTTTCACATTTTTTTCAATGAATTCCAAGTCGTATATTTATTGGTACCTGACGATATATGTCGATTTTATGATCGGACTTAGAATTAAAAATTCACAATATGAGGTACTTGGTACTTATAAATATTTTTTTTGACTTTCTGAAAAGGTCTCAGTGACACTTATGAAGACCCTACGTTTTCACATTTTTTTCAATGAATTCCAAGTCGTATATTTCTTGGTACCTGACGATATATGTCGATTTTTATGATCGGACTTAGAATTAAAAATTCAAAATATGAGGTACTTGGTACTTATAAATATTTTTTTTGACTTTCTGAAAAGGTCTCAGTGACACTTATGAAGACCCTACGTTTTCACATTTTTTTCAATGAATTCCAAGTCGTATATTTATTGGTACCTGACGATATATGTCGATTTTTATGATCGGACTTAGAATTAAAAATTCAAAATATGAGGTACTTGGTACTTATAAATATTTTTTTTTGACTTTCTGAAAAGGTCTCAGTGACTTTTATGAAGACCCTACGTTTTCACATTTTTTTCAATGAATTCCAAGTCGAATATTTATTGGTACCTGACGATATATGTCGATTTTTATGATCGGACTTAGAATTAAAAATTCAAAATATGAGGTACTTGGTACTTATAAATATTTTTTTTGACTTTCTGAAAAGGTCTCAGTGACACTTATGAAGACCCTACGTTTTCACATTTTTTTCAATGAATTCCAAGTCGTATATTTATTGGTACCTGACGATATATGTCGATTTTTATGATCGGACTTAGAATTAAAAATTCAAAATATGAGGTACTTGGTACTTATAAATATTTTTTTTGACTTTCTGAAAAGGTCTCAGTGACACTTATGAAGACCCTACGTTTTCACATTTTTTTCAATGAATTCCAAGTCGTATATTTATTGGTACCTGACGATATATGTCGATTTTTATGATCGGACTTAGAATTAAAAATTCAAAATATGAGGTACTTGGTACTTATAAATATTTTTTTTGACTTTCTGAAAAGGTCTCAGTGACACTTATGAAGACCCTACGTTTTCACATTTTTTTCAATGAATTCCAAGTCGTATATTTATTGGTACCTGACGATATATGTCGATTTTTATGATCGGACTTAGAATTAAAAATTCAAAATATGAGGTACTTGGTACTTATAAATATTTTTTTTGACTTTCTGAAAAGGTCTCAGTGACACTTATGAAGACCCTACGTTTTCACATTTTTTTCAATGAATTCCAAGTCGTATATTTATTGGTACCTGACGATATATGTCGATTTTTATGATCGGACTTAGAATTAAAAATTCAAAATATGAGGTACTTGGTACTTATAAATATTTTTTTTGACTTTCTGAAAAGGTCTCAGTGACACTTATGAAGACCCTACGTTTTCACATTTTTTTCAATGAATTCCAAGTCGTATATTTATTGGTACCTGACGATATATGTCGATTTTTATGATCGGACTTAGAATTAAAAATTCAAAATATGAGGTACTTGGTACTTATAAATATTTTTTTTGACTTTCTGAAAAGGTCTCAGTGACACTTATGAAGACCCTACGTTTTCACATTTTTTTCAATGAATTCCAAGTCGTATATTTATTGGTACCTGACGATATATGTCGATTTTTATGATCGGACTTAGAATTAAAAATTCAAAATATGAGGTACTTGGTACTTATAAATATTTTTTTTGACTTTCTGAAAAGGTCTCAGTGACACTTATGAAGACCCTACGTTTTCACATTTTTTTCAATGAATTCCAAGTCGTATATTTATTGGTACCTGACGATATATGTCGATTTTTATGATCGGACTTAGAATTAAAAATTCAAAATATGAGGTACTTGGTACTTATAAATATTTTTTTTGACTTTCTGAAAAGGTCTCAGTGACACTTATGAAGACCCTACGTTTTCACATTTTTTTCAATGAATTCCAAGTCGTATATTTATTGGTACCTGACGATATATGTCGATTTTTATGATCGGACTTAGAATTAAAAATTCAAAATATGAGGTACTTGGTACTTATAAATATTTTTTTTGACTTTCTGAAAAGGTCTCAGTGACTCTTATGAAGACCCTACGTTTTCACATTTTTTTCAATGAATTCCAAGTCGTATATTTATTGGTACCTGACGATATATGTCGATTTTTATGATCGGACTTAGAATTAAAAATTCAAAATATGAGGTACTTGGTACTTATAAATATTTTTTTTGACTTTCTGAAAAGGTCTCAGTGACACTTATGAAGACCCTACGTTTTCACATTTTTTTCAATGAATTCCAAGTCGTATATTTATTGGTACCTGACGATATATGTCGATTTTTATGATCGGACTTAGAATTAAAAATTCAAAATATGAGGTACTTGGTACTTATAAATATTTTTTTTGACTTTCTGAAAAGGTCTCAGTGACACTTATGAAGACCCTACGTTTTCACATTTTTTTCAATGAATTCCAAGTCGTATATTTATTGGTACCTGACGATATATGTCGATTTTTATGATCAACTTAGAATTAAAAATTCACAATATGAGGTACTTGGTACTTATAAATATTTTTTTTGACTTTCTGAAAAGGTCTCAGTGACTTTTATGAAGACCCTACGTTTTCACATTTTTTTCAATGAATTCCAAGTCGTATATTTATTGGTACCTGACGATATATGTCGATTTTTATGATCGGACTTAGAATTAAAAATTCAAAATATGAGGTACTTGGTACTTATAAATATTTTTTTTGACTTTCTGAAAAGGTCTCAGTGACTTTTATGAAGACCCTACGTTTTCACATTTTTTTCAATGAATTCCAAGTCGTATATTTATTGGTACATACGATATATGTCGATTTTTATGGTCGGACTTAGAATTAAAAATTAAAAATATGAGGTACTTATAAATATTTTTTTTGACTTTCTGAAAAGGTCTCAGTGACACTTATGAAGACCCTACGTTTTCACATTTTTTTTCAATGAATTCCAAGTCGTATATTTATTGGTACCTGACGATATATGTCGATTTTTATGATCGGACTTAGAATTAAAAATTCAAAATATGAGGTACTTGGTACTTATAAATATTTTTTTTGACTTTCTGAAAAGGTCTCAGTGACACTTATGAAGACCCTACGTTTTCACATTTTTTTCAAAGAATTCCAAGTCGTATATTTATTGGTACCTGACGATATATGTCGATTTTTATGATCGGACTTAGAATTAAAAATTCACAATATGAGGTACTTGGTACTTATAAATATTTTTTTTGACTTTCTGAAAAGGTCTCAGTGACTTTTATGAAGACCCTATGTTTTCACATTTTTTTCAATGAATTCCAAGTCGTATATTTATTGGTACCTGACGATATATGTCGATTTTTATGATCGGACTTAGAATTAAAAATTCAAAATATGAGGTACTTGGTACTTATAAATATTTTTTTTGACTTTCTGAAAAGGTCTCAGTGACACTTATGAAGACCCTACGTTTTCACATTTTTTTCAATGAATTCCAAGTCGTATATTTATTGGTACCTGACGATATATGTCGATTTTTATGATCGGACTTAGAATTAAAAATTCAAAATATGAGGTACTTATAAATATTTTTTTTGACTTTCTGAAAAGGTCTCAGTGACACTTATGAAGACCCTACGTTTTCACATTTTTTTCAATGAATTCCAAGTCGTATATTTATTGGTACCTGACGATATATGTCGATTTTTATGATCGGACTTAGAATTAAAAATTCAAAATATGAGGTACTTGGTACTTATAAATATTTTTTTTGACTTTCTGAAAAGGTCTCAGTGACACTTATGAAGACCCTACGTTTTCACATTTTTTTCAATGAATTCCAAGTCGTATATTTATTGGTACCTGACGATATATGTCGATTTTTATGATCAACTTAGAATTAAAAATTCAAAATATGAGGTACTTGGTACTTATAAATATTTTTTTTGACTTTCTGAAAAGGTCTCAGTGACACTTATGAAGACCCTACGTTTTCACATTTTTTTCAATGAATTCCAAGTCGTATATTTATTGGTACCTGACGATATATGTCGATTTTTATGATCGGACTTAGAATTAAAAATTCAAAATATGAGGTACTTGGTACTTATAAATATTTTTTTTGACTTTCTGAAAAGGTCTCAGTGACACTTATGAAGACCCTACGTTTTCACATTTTTTTCAATGAATTCCAAGTCGTATATTTATTGGTACCTGACGATATATGTCGATTTTTATGATCGGACTTAGAATTAAAAATTCAAAATATGAGGTACTTGGTACTTATAAATATTTTTTTTGACTTTCTGAAAAGGTCTCAGTGACTTTTATGAAGACCCTACGTTTTCACATTTTTTTCAATGAATTCCAAGTCGTATATTTATTGGTACCTGACGATATATGTCGATTTTTATGATCGGACTTAGAATTAAAAATTCAAAATATGAGGTACTTATAAATATTTTTTTTGACTTTCTGAAAAGGTCTCAGTGACACTTATGAAGACCCTACGTTTTCACATTTTTTTTCAATGAATTCCAAGTCGTATATTTATTGGTACCTGACGATATATGTCGATTTTTATGATCGGACTTAGAATTAAAAATTCAAAATATGAGGTACTTGGTACTTATAAATATTTTTTTTGACTTTCTGAAAAGGTCTCAGTGACACTTATGAAGACCCTACGTTTTCACATTTTTTTCAATGAATTCCAAGTCGTATATTTATTGGTACCTGACGATATATGTCGATTTTTATGATCAACTTAGAATTAAAAATTCACAATATGAGGTACTTGGTACTTATAAATATTTTTTTTGACTTTCTGAAAAGGTCTCAGTGACTTTTATGAAGACCCTACGTTTTCACATTTTTTTCAATGAATTCCAAGTCGTATATTTATTGGTACATACGATATATGTCGTTTTTTATGGTCGGACTTAGAATTAAAAATTAAAAATATGAGGTACTTATAAATATTTTTTTTGACTTTCTGAAAAGGTCTCAGTGACACTTATGAAGACCCTACGTTTTCACATTTTTTTTCAATGAATTCCAAGTCGTATATTTATTGGTACCTGACGATATATGTCGATTTTTATGATCGGACTTAGAATTAAAAATTCAAAATATGAGGTACTTGGTACTTATAAATATTTTTTTTGACTTTCTGAAAAGGTCTCAGTGACACTTATGAAGACCCTACGTTTTCACATTTTTTTCAATGAATTCCAAGTCGTATATTTATTGGTACCTGACGATATATGTCGATTTTTATGATCAACTTAGAATTAAAAATTCAAAATATGAGGTACTTGGTACTTATAAATATTTTTTTTGACTTTCTGAAAAGGTCTCAGTGACACTTATGAAGACCCTACGTTTTCACATTTTTTTCAATGAATTCCAAGTCGTATATTTATTGGTACCTGACGATATATGTCGATTTTTATGATCGGACTTAGAATTAAAAATTCAAAATATGAGGTACTTGGTACTTATAAATATTTTTTTTGACTTTCTGAAAAGGTCTCAGTGACTTTTATGAAGACCCTACGTTTTCACATTTTTTTCAATGAATTCCAAGTCGTATATTTATTGGTACCTGACGATATATGTCGATTTTTATGATCGGACTTAGAATTAAAAATTCACAATATGAGGTACTTGGTACTTATAAATATTTTTTTTGACTTTCTGAAAAGGTCTCAGTGACACTTATGAAGACCCTACGTTTTCACATTTTTTTCAATGAATTCCAAGTCGTATATTTATTGGTACCTGACGATATATGTCGATTTTTATGATCGGACTTAGAATTAAAAATTCAAAATATGAGGTACTTGGTACTTATAAATATTTTTTTTTGACTTTCTGAAAAGGTCTCAGTGACACTTATGAAGACCCTACGTTTTCACATTTTTTTCAATGAATTCCAAGTCGTATATTTATTGGTACCTGACGATATATGTCGATTTTTATGATCGGACTTAGAATTAAAAATTCAAAATATGAGGTACTTGGTACTTATAAATATTTTTTTTGACTTTCTGAAAAGGTCTCAGTGACTTTTATGAAGACCCTACGTTTTCACATTTTTTTCAATGAATTCCAAGTCGTATATTTATTGGTACCTGACGATATATGTCGATTTTTATGATCGGACTTAGAATTAAAAATTCACAATATGAGGTACTTGGTACTTATAAATATTTTTTTTGACTTTCTGAAAAGGTCTCAGTGACACTTATGAAGACCCTACGTTTTCACATTTTTTTCAATGAATTCCAAGTCGTATATTTATTGGTACCTGACGATATATGTCGATTTTTATGATCGGACTTAGAATTAAAAATTCAAAATATGAGGTACTTGGTACTTATAAATATTTTTTTTGACTTTCTGAAAAGGTCTCAGTGACACTTATGAAGACCCTACGTTTTCACATTTTTTTCAATGAATTCCAAGTCGTATATTTATTGGTACCTGACGATATATGTCGATTTTTATGATCAACTTAGAATTAAAAATTCACAATATGAGGTACTTGGTACTTATAAATATTTTTTTTGACTTTCTGAAAAGGTCTCAGTGACTTTTATGAAGACCCTACGTTTTCACATTTTTTTCAATGAATTCCAAGTCGTATATTTATTGGTACCTGACGATATATGTCGATTTTTATGATCGGACTTAGAATTAAAAATTCAAAATATGAGGTACTTGGTACTTATAAATATTTTTTTTGACTTTCTGAAAAGGTCTCAGTGACTTTTATGAAGACCCTACGTTTTCACATTTTTTTCAATGAATTCCAAGTCGTATATTTATTGGTACATACGATATATGTCGATTTTTATGGTCGGACTTAGAATTAAAAATTAAAAATATGAGGTACTTATAAATATTTTTTTTGACTTTCTGAAAAGGTCTCAGTGACACTTATGAAGACCCTACGTTTTCACATTTTTTTTCAATGAATTCCAAGTCGTATATTTATTGGTACCTGACGATATATGTCGATTTTTATGATCGGACTTAGAATTAAAAATTCAAAATATGAGGTACTTGGTACTTATAAATATTTTTTTTGACTTTCTGAAAAGGTCTCAGTGACACTTATGAAGACCCTACGTTTTCACATTTTTTTCAAAGAATTCCAAGTCGTATATTTATTGGTACCTGACGATATATGTCGATTTTTATGATCGGACTTAGAATTAAAAATTCACAATATGAGGTACTTGGTACTTATAAATATTTTTTTTGACTTTCTGAAAAGGTCTCAGTGACTTTTATGAAGACCCTATGTTTTCACATTTTTTTCAATGAATTCCAAGTCGTATATTTATTGGTACCTGACGATATATGTCGATTTTTATGATCGGACTTAGAATTAAAAATTCAAAATATGAGGTACTTGGTACTTATAAATATTTTTTTTGACTTTCTGAAAAGGTCTCAGTGACACTTATGAAGACCCTACGTTTTCACATTTTTTTCAATGAATTCCAAGTCGTATATTTATTGGTACCTGACGATATATGTCGATTTTTATGATCGGACTTAGAATTAAAAATTCAAAATATGAGGTACTTATAAATATTTTTTTTGACTTTCTGAAAAGGTCTCAGTGACACTTATGAAGACCCTACGTTTTCACATTTTTTTCAATGAATTCCAAGTCGTATATTTATTGGTACCTGACGATATATGTCGATTTTTATGATCGGACTTAGAATTAAAAATTCAAAATATGAGGTACTTGGTACTTATAAATATTTTTTTTGACTTTCTGAAAAGGTCTCAGTGACACTTATGAAGACCCTACGTTTTCACATTTTTTTCAATGAATTCCAAGTCGTATATTTATTGGTACCTGACGATATATGTCGATTTTTATGATCGGACTTAGAATTAAAAATTCAAAATATGAGGTACTTGGTACTTATAAATATTTTTTTTTGATTTTCTGAAAAGGTCTCAGTGACACTTATGAAGACCCTACGTTTTCACATTTTTTTCAATGAATTCCAAGTCGTATATTTATTGGTACCTGACGATATATGTCGATTTTTATGATCGGACTTAGAATTAAAAATTCAAAATATGAGGTACTTGGTACTTATAAATATTTTTTTTGACTTTCTGAAAAGGTCTCAGTGACTTTTATGAAGACCCTACGTTTTCACATTTTTTTCAATGAATTCCAAGTCGTATATTTATTGGTACCTGACGATATATGTCGATTTTTATGATCAACTTAGAATTAAAAATTCACAATATGAGGTACTTGGTACTTATAAATATTTTTTTTGACTTTCTGAAAAGGTCTCAGTGACACTTATGAAGACCCTACGTTTTCACATTTTTTTCAATGAATTCCAAGTCGTATATTTATTGGTACCTGACGATATATGTCGATTTTTATGATCGGACTTAGAATTAAAAATTCAAAATATGAGGTACTTGGTACTTATAAATATTTTTTTTGACTTTCTGAAAAGGTCTCAGTGACTTTTATGAAGACCCTACGTTTTCACATTTTTTTCAATGAATTCCAAGTCGTATATTTATTGGTACCTGACGATATATGTCGATTTTTATGATCGGACTTAGAATTAAAAATTCACAATATGAGGTACTTGGTACTTATAAATATTTTTTTTGACTTTCTGAAAAGGTCTCAGTGACACTTATGAAGACCCTACGTTTTCACATTTTTTTCAATGAATTCCAAGTCGTATATTTATTGGTACCTGACGATATATGTCGATTTTTATGATCGGACTTAGAATTAAAAATTCAAAATATGAGGTACTTGGTACTTATAAATATTTTTTTTGACTTTCTGAAAAGGTCTCAGTGACACTTATGAAGACCCTACGTTTTCACATTTTTTTCAATGAATTCCAAGTCGTATATTTATTGGTACCTGACGATATATGTCGATTTTTATGATCAACTTAGAATTAAAAATTCACAATATGAGGTACTTGGTACTTATAAATATTTTTTTTGACTTTCTGAAAAGGTCTCAGTGACACTTATGAAGACCCTACGTTTTCACATTTTTTTCAATGAATTCCAAGTCGTATATTTATTGGTACCTGACGATATATGTCGATTTTTATGATCGGACTTAGAATTAAAAATTCAAAATATGAGGTACTTGGTACTTATAAATATTTTTTTTGACTTTCTGAAAAGGTCTCAGTGACACTTATGAAGACCCTACGTTTTCACATTTTTTTCAATGAATTCCAAGTCGTATATTTATTGGTACCTGACGATATATGTCGATTTTTATGATCGGACTTAGAATTAAAAATTCACAATATGAGGTACTTGGTACTTATAAATATTTTTTTTGACTTTCTGAAAAGGTCTCAGTGACTTTTATGAAGACCCTACGTTTTCACATTTTTTTCAATGAATTCCAAGTCGTATATTTATTGGTACCTGACGATATATGTCGATTTTTATGATCGGACTTAGAATTAAAAATTCAAAATATGAGGTACTTGGTACTTATAAATATTTTTTTTGACTTTCTGAAAAGGTCTCAGTGACACTTATGAAGACCCTACGTTTTCACATTTTTTTCAATGAATTCCAAGTCGTATATTTATTGGTACCTAACGATATATGTCGATTTTTATGATCGGACTTAGAATTAAAAATTCAAAATATGAGGTACTTATAAATATTTTTTTTGACTTTCTGAAAAGGTCTCAGTGACACTTATGAAGACCCTACGTTTTCACATTTTTTTCAATGAATTCCAAGTCGTATATTTATTGGTACCTGACGATATATGTCGATTTTTATGATCGGACTTAGAATTAAAAATTCAAAATATGAGGTACTTGGTACTTATAAATATTTTTTTTGACTTTCTGAAAAGGTCTCAGTGACTTTTATGAAGACCCTACGTTTTCACATTTTTTTCAATGAATTCCAAGTCGTATATTTATTGGTACCTGACGATATATGTCGATTTTTATGATCAACTTAGAATTAAAAATTCAAAATATGAGGTACTTGGTACTTATAAATATTTTTTTTGACTTTCTGAAAAGGTCTCAGTGACACTTATGAAGACCCTACGTTTTCACATTTTTTTCAATGAATTCCAAGTCGTATATTTATTGGTACCTGACGATATATGTCGATTTTTATGATCGGACTTAGAATTAAAAATTCAAAATATGAGGTACTTGGTACTTATAAATATTTTTTTTTGACTTTCTGAAAAGGTCTCAGTGACACTTATGAAGACCCTACGTTTTCACATTTTTTTCAATGAATTCCAAGTCGTATATTTATTGGTACCTGACGATATATGTCGATTTTTATGATCGGACTTAGAATTAAAAATTCAAAATATGAGGTACTTGGTACTTATAAATATTTTTTTTGACTTTCTGAAAAGGTCTCAGTGACACTTATGAAGACCCTACGTTTTCACATTTTTTTCAATGAATTCCAAGTCGTATATTTATTGGTACCTGACGATATATGTCGATTTTTATGATCGGACTTAGAATTAAAAATTCAAAATATGAGGTACTTGGTACTTATAAATATTTTTTTTGACTTTCTGAAAAGGTCTCAGTGACTTTTATGAAGACCCTACGTTTTCACATTTTTTTCAATGAATTCCAAGTCGTATATTTATTGGTACCTGACGATATATGTCGATTTTTATGATCAACTTAGAATTAAAAATTCACAATATGAGGTACTTGGTACTTATAAATATTTTTTTTGACTTTCTGAAAAGGTCTCAGTGACTTTTATGAAGACCCTACGTTTTCACATTTTTTTCAATGAATTCCAAGTCGTATATTTATTGGTACATACGATATATGTCGTTTTTTATGGTCGGACTTAGAATTAAAAATTAAAAATATGAGGTACTTATAAATATTTTTTTTGACTTTCTGAAAAGGTCTCAGTGACACTTATGAAGACCCTACGTTTTCACATTTTTTTTCAATGAATTCCAAGTCGTATATTTATTGGTACCTGACGATATATGTCGATTTTTATGATCGGACTTAGAATTAAAAATTCAAAATATGAGGTACTTGGTACTTATAAATATTTTTTTTGACTTTCTGAAAAGGTCTCAGTGACACTTATGAAGACCCTACGTTTTCACATTTTTTTCAATGAATTCCAAGTCGTATATTTATTGGTACCTGACGATATATGTCGATTTTTATGATCAACTTAGAATTAAAAATTCAAAATATGAGGTACTTGGTACTTATAAATATTTTTTTTGACTTTCTGAAAAGGTCTCAATGACACTTATGAAGACCCTACGTTTTCACATTTTTTTCAATGAATTCCAAGTCGTATATTTATTGGTACCTGACGATATATGTCGATTTTTATGATCGGACTTAGAATTAAAAATTCAAAATATGAGGTACTTGGTACTTATAAATATTTTTTTTGACTTTCTGAAAAGGTCTCAGTGACACTTATGAAGACCCTACGTTTTCACATTTTTTTCAATGAATTCCAAGTCGTATATTTATTGGTACCTGACGATATATGTCGATTTTTATGATCGGACTTAGAATTAAAAATTCAAAATATGAGGTACTTATAAATATTTTTTTTGACTTTCTGAAAAGGTCTCAGTGACACTTATGAAGACCCTACGTTTTCACATTTTTTTTCAATGAATTCCAAGTCGTATATTTATTGGTACCTGACGATATATGTCGATTTTTATGATCGGACTTAGAATTAAAAATTCAAAATATGAGGTACTTGGTACTTATAAATATTTTTTTTGACTTTCTGAAAAGGTCTCAGTGACACTTATGAAGACCCTACGTTTTCACATTTTTTTCAATGAATTCCAAGTCGTATATTTATTGGTACCTGACGATATATGTCGATTTTTATGATCAACTTAGAATTAAAAATTCAAAATATGAGGTACTTGGTACTTATAAATATTTTTTTTGACTTTCTGAAAAGGTCTCAGTGACACTTATGAAGACCCTACGTTTTCACATTTTTTTCAATGAATTCCAAGTCGTATATTTATTGGTACCTGACGATATATGTCGATTTTTATGATCGGACTTAGAATTAAAAATTCAAAATATGAGGTACTTGGTACTTATAAATATTTTTTTTGACTTTCTGAAAAGGTCTCAGTGACACTTATGAAGACCCTACGTTTTCACATTTTTTTCAATGAATTCCAAGTCGTATATTTATTGGTACCTGACGATATATGTCGATTTTTATGATCGGACTTAGAATTAAAAATTCAAAATATGAGGTACTTGGTACTTATAAATATTTTTTTTGACTTTCTGAAAAGGTCTCAGTGACTTTTATGAAGACCCTACGTTTTCACATTTTTTTCAATGAATTCCAAGTCGTATATTTATTGGTACCTGACGATATATGTCGATTTTTATGATCAACTTAGAATTAAAAATTCACAATATGAGGTACTTGGTACTTATAAATATTTTTTTTGACTTTCTGAAAAGGTCTCAGTGACTTTTATGAAGACCCTACGTTTTCACATTTTTTTCAATGAATTCCAAGTCGTATATTTATTGGTACATACGATATATGTCGTTTTTTATGGTCGGACTTAGAATTAAAAATTAAAAATATGAGGTACTTATAAATATTTTTTTTGACTTTCTGAAAAGGTCTCAGTGACACTTATGAAGACCCTACGTTTTCACATTTTTTTTCAATGAATTCCAAGTCGTATATTTATTGGTACCTGACGATATATGTCGATTTTTATGATCGGACTTAGAATTAAAAATTCAAAATATGAGGTACTTGGTACTTATAAATATTTTTTTTGACTTTCTGAAAAGGTCTCAGTGACACTTATGAAGACCCTACGTTTTCACATTTTTTTCAATGAATTCCAAGTCGTATATTTATTGGTACCTGACGATATATGTCGATTTTTATGATCAACTTAGAATTAAAAATTCAAAATATGAGGTACTTGGTACTTATAAATATTTTTTTTGACTTTCTGAAAAGGTCTCAGTGACACTTATGAAGACCCTACGTTTTCACATTTTTTTCAATGAATTCCAAGTCGTATATTTATTGGTACCTGACGATATATGTCGATTTTTATGATCGGACTTAGAATTAAAAATTCAAAATATGAGGTACTTGGTACTTATAAATATTTTTTTTGACTTTCTGAAAAGGTCTCAGTGACTTTTATGAAGACCCTACGTTTTCACATTTTTTTCAATGAATTCCAAGTCGTATATTTATTGGTACCTGACGATATATGTCGATTTTTATGATCGGACTTAGAATTAAAAATTCAAAATATGAGGTACTTGGTACTTATAAATATTTTTTTTTGACTTTCTGAAAAGGTCTCAGTGACACTTATGAAGACCCTACGTTTTCACATTTTTTTCAATGAATTCCAAGTCGTATATTTATTGGTACCTGACGATATATGTCGATTTTTATGATCGGACTTAGAATTAAAAATTCAAAATATGAGGTACTTGGTACTTATAAATATTTTTTTTGACTTTCTGAAAAGGTCTCAGTGACTTTTATGAAGACCCTACGTTTTCACATTTTTTTCAATGAATTCCAAGTCGTATATTTATTGGTACCTGACGATATATGTCGATTTTTATGATCGGACTTAGAATTAAAAATTCACAATATGAGGTACTTGGTACTTATAAATATTTTTTTTGACTTTCTGAAAAGGTCTCAGTGACACTTATGAAGACCCTACGTTTTCACATTTTTTTCAATGAATTCCAAGTCGTATATTTATTGGTACCTGACGATATATGTCGATTTTTATGATCGGACTTAGAATTAAAAATTCAAAATATGAGGTACTTGGTACTTATAAATATTTTTTTTGACTTTCTGAAAAGGTCTCAGTGACACTTATGAAGACCCTACGTTTTCACATTTTTTTCAATGAATTCCAAGTCGTATATTTATTGGTACCTGACGATATATGTCGATTTTTATGATCAACTTAGAATTAAAAATTCACAATATGAGGTACTTGGTACTTATAAATATTTTTTTTGACTTTCTGAAAAGGTCTCAGTGACTTTTATGAAGACCCTACGTTTTCACATTTTTTTCAATGAATTCCAAGTCGTATATTTATTGGTACCTGACGATATATGTCGATTTTTATGATCGGACTTAGAATTAAAAATTCAAAATATGAGGTACTTGGTACTTATAAATATTTTTTTTGACTTTCTGAAAAGGTCTCAGTGACTTTTATGAAGACCCTACGTTTTCACATTTTTTTCAATGAATTCCAAGTCGTATATTTATTGGTACATACGATATATGTCGATTTTTATGGTCGGACTTAGAATTAAAAATTAAAAATATGAGGTACTTATAAATATTTTTTTTGACTTTCTGAAAAGGTCTCAGTGACACTTATGAAGACCCTACGTTTTCACATTTTTTTTTCAATGAATTCCAAGTCGTATATTTATTGGTACCTGACGATATATGTCGATTTTTATGATCGGACTTAGAATTAAAAATTCAAAATATGAGGTACTTGGTACTTATAAATATTTTTTTTGACTTTCTGAAAAGGTCTCAGTGACACTTATGAAGACCCTACGTTTTCACATTTTTTTCAAAGAATTCCAAGTCGTATATTTATTGGTACCTGACGATATATGTCGATTTTTATGATCGGACTTAGAATTAAAAATTCACAATATGAGGTACTTGGTACTTATAAATATTTTTTTTGACTTTCTGAAAAGGTCTCAGTGACTTTTATGAAGACCCTATGTTTTCACATTTTTTTCAATGAATTCCAAGTCGTATATTTATTGGTACCTGACGATATATGTCGATTTTTATGATCGGACTTAGAATTAAAAATTCAAAATATGAGGTACTTGGTACTTATAAATATTTTTTTTGACTTTCTGAAAAGGTCTCAGTGACACTTATGAAGACCCTACGTTTTCACATTTTTTTCAATGAATTCCAAGTCGTATATTTATTGGTACCTGACGATATATGTCGATTTTTATGATCGGACTTAGAATTAAAAATTCAAAATATGAGGTACTTATAAATATTTTTTTTGACTTTCTGAAAAGGTCTCAGTGACACTTATGAAGACCCTACGTTTTCACATTTTTTTCAATGAATTCCAAGTCGTATATTTATTGGTACCTGACGATATATGTCGATTTTTATGATCGGACTTAGAATTAAAAATTCAAAATATGAGGTACTTGGTACTTATAAATATTTTTTTTGACTTTCTGAAAAGGTCTCAGTGACACTTATGAAGACCCTACGTTTTCACATTTTTTTCAATGAATTCCAAGTCGTATATTTATTGGTACCTGACGATATATGTCGATTTTTATGATCGGACTTAGAATTAAAAATTCAAAATATGAGGTACTTGGTACTTATAAATATTTTTTTTTGATTTTCTGAAAAGGTCTCAGTGACACTTATGAAGACCCTACGTTTTCACATTTTTTTCAATGAATTCCAAGTCGTATATTTATTGGTACCTGACGATATATGTCGATTTTTATGATCGGACTTAGAATTAAAAATTCAAAATATGAGGTACTTGGTACTTATAAATATTTTTTTTGACTTTCTGAAAAGGTCTCAGTGACTTTTATGAAGACCCTACGTTTTCACATTTTTTTCAATGAATTCCAAGTCGTATATTTATTGGTACCTGACGATATATGTCGATTTTTATGATCAACTTAGAATTAAAAATTCACAATATGAGGTACTTGGTACTTATAAATATTTTTTTTGACTTTCTGAAAAGGTCTCAGTGACACTTATGAAGACCCTACGTTTTCACATTTTTTTCAATGAATTCCAAGTCGTATATTTATTGGTACCTGACGATATATGTCGATTTTTATGATCGGACTTAGAATTAAAAATTCAAAATATGAGGTACTTGGTACTTATAAATATTTTTTTTGACTTTCTGAAAAGGTCTCAGTGACTTTTATGAAGACCCTACGTTTTCACATTTTTTTCAATGAATTCCAAGTCGTATATTTATTGGTACCTGACGATATATGTCGATTTTTATGATCGGACTTAGAATTAAAAATTCACAATATGAGGTACTTGGTACTTATAAATATTTTTTTTGACTTTCTGAAAAGGTCTCAGTGACACTTATGAAGACCCTACGTTTTCACATTTTTTTCAATGAATTCCAAGTCGTATATTTATTGGTACCTGACGATATATGTCGATTTTTATGATCGGACTTAGAATTAAAAATTCAAAATATGAGGTACTTGGTACTTATAAATATTTTTTTTGACTTTCTGAAAAGGTCTCAGTGACACTTATGAAGACCCTACGTTTTCACATTTTTTTCAATGAATTCCAAGTCGTATATTTATTGGTACCTGACGATATATGTCGATTTTTATGATCAACTTAGAATTAAAAATTCACAATATGAGGTACTTGGTACTTATAAATATTTTTTTTGACTTTCTGAAAAGGTCTCAGTGACACTTATGAAGACCCTACGTTTTCACATTTTTTTCAATGAATTCCAAGTCGTATATTTATTGGTACCTGACGATATATGTCGATTTTTATGATCGGACTTAGAATTAAAAATTCAAAATATGAGGTACTGTAGCCATTATGGCTTGTTTTACAGGAAAAGTGTAAATAAATCTGATTTGATCAAAAGATATCGAGGCAAAATAACCGGTTGAAAATAGCATACCGGTTTGAAAATTAACACCGGTTTTTGAAGTTCAGCAAAACCGCCACCAGGCGGCAGTTTTATCACACACCGCAGGGAGAGAGTGAGTGAGGGAGAACAAAGTGGCGCGCGCATCACTCTCCCTCTAGAAGATTCTGACCAGCCGATCTGCTGGTATAAAAAGGCCAGCTCAGCCGGCAAGATTCATTCGGTGTTCGGTGCTTGGAGCTCAGGCAGAGCAGAGAGTGGGACCTCTCTGGCCAAGGAGCTAAGCATTCCGGATCATTGCTTGTTGGTTCAAGTTCATTGAACGTAAACAGCATTTCGTCAGCTTAGATCAATTGCTTGATTGGCTTAAGTTTATTAAGCGTAAATTAGCAATTGTTCACAGGAGCCGAGAGAGATTCAAGTCGTATTGAGTGTTATTTTGGCTATAGATTAAATTCATAGATCAGATAAAATTGGTGGATAAGAGACTTCATTCGTGAAGGACTTTTTACCAGCCTTGCTGTTAGGTGCCGATTAAGTGAGATTTATCTGCTTAAGTCTATTAAGTGGGTTATTGATCTTATTCTGCAATCAGGTAGAATATCTCAATAGTTAAGGTGTAATTGGCTCAAGCAATTGAGCGGAAATTGCATTCTTTTGATAGGCGCTTGAAGTCGGTGAATCGGTGGCTCAAGTCTCGATTGAGCACCTTCATGATTGATAGCGGCAGGTGTTTCATTTGACAGATATTGTTTAAGATAAAATCCCGTCAGCCTGGGTAGGCAATAATTGGAATAATTGATCAGAATATTATATACACAGTATAAAGGTGTAAATAGCAAAGTTTGTGTGAATAAGAAAATTAGAATTAATACTGTCTCTGAGCTGGAAAAGAGTCGTACTTTGGTATATTCTTTTTTAGGGAACCGTGGCATTGTCAAGATTGCCATCGGCGCCTTTGACTGATAAAAGAGGATTACCAAATATCAATTCCTTTTATTTGAGTTCTGCTTTAGGGAACCGTGGCATTGTCAAGATTGTCATCGGCGCCTTTGACTGATAAAGAAGGACCGAATAAATCAAGGATTGATTTTGCTAGATTTGATTAAGGGCTGCTTTGTTGCTTGGAATTCTTAATAGAAAGAAGTGGTTAGAGAATCATAAAAATCCCCTAGACACACCGATCTTCAATTAGCTTCTTTCTAGGTAATTGTCGCACCCAATTACCATCCGTTAGGAAAAGCAAAGCCCGAGGACTCTGTTAATTTTGAAATTAGCATTTTATTAAGATAATCAAAAACCACCTGTGCGAGCGGTCGTCTGTCTCTTTGTTAGTCTAAATAGCAGCCTTAGCAATACCCTAGGCACTTGTGTTTAGGTGAGACACGGTCGCGCGTTACAGAATTGGGGGCTCGGCCGGGATTTGATTAAATTCAGGTTTTTGATTGATCTTCAAATATGGAAGGAGACGAATCTCAAGGTTCTCAACACAACTCCGCAGGGGGTGGAACGCCAAATCCTGTTGTCAATCAGAATCCTCCTCCAGCGATTCCAGACAACAAACAAGGAGGAGGTGTTGTCCAAGGACAAGGAGATGTCGGTAAAGTGCTTGAAAAAGCATCCAAAAAATTGAAGAAGCATAACAAAATGATTGAGTTGATTCATGAAGTCACGAAACCCATGATGGATTTTGTGTGCCAAAGAAATGATGAGTTGCATGAAAATCTTCTCAAAATTTCTGAAAATATGAAGAAACTCACTGATGAATTCTTCACTTTTGCGGAGGCAAGTAAGAAGCGAATTAATCAACTTGAGTACAGGTTTGATAATTTGCATGAATCAAGCACTCCCAGGCAAAATATTCTCTTTAGTACTCCTGCAAATAGGCAGGAAAATGTCATTGATGATGATTTCACACTTGGAGAATCAAGGGGGCGTCGAGATACCAATAACAGTCGTGTTAAATTGGGTGTCTCTTTGCCTATCAGCCCTTATTTGAAAGGTGTGACAGAACGTCCAGAAGAAGATTTCTCTCGTTTGGGGGACAATGCTAGGGCCAGAGGTCGTTCTAAGGTTGTTCCTCCAATCAATGTGAGTTTGCCAACCTTTGATGGTGACAACAGAAAATTGACTCCTCATCTCTTTTGCAAACGTTTCATTGACTATGCAAAGGCTCTTGAGGAGACACCAGACTCAATTCTTGAGCGAGACATGCCCATTGCTTTGAAAGGTGAAGCCAGAAAGTGGTGGGAGTTCCATGAAGGTTTTACTTCATATGCTCAGTTCAAAAAGGAGTTTATGAAGTATTTCCAGCCTCAGGAATATGATATTAACTGTCTCAAAGATATCGAGGTAAGATATCAAGGTGAAGATGAGACTTTATCCCAATATTTGATCAATATCAAGGGAATGTATGATTCATTGTCAATCCTTGTCCCTATGAAAGAACAAGTGTTGAAGGCCTATGGAAATATGCATCCTAATTACCAACAATATGTTGAAAACAAAGAGTATAGTTCGCTTCATGATATGTATGAAGACTCTTTTAGAATTGAAAAATCAGTCCAACACAGAAATAGATGGAAACCACCTTCTGCTTTTACCCAGGCTGAACCAATGTATGGGTATCAGAAAAATTCCATTGATGGGAGGAAGGTGAAGCTAAAGAGTGGGCTTCCTGAGGACGAAAATGGTGAAAACACAGACTCCAAGATGACTCGTTCTTTTGTTCATAAGACCTGTTGGCACTGTGGGAGTGATGACCACTTAGCAGATGGATGCAATGTAAAACCTACTGCTAGGAATCCTCTTAAACAAGCTCCAGGAGCTAGATCCTCCAGCCAAGAGAGGAAAGCAACCATATAATACAGACAAGAAGATAAAGAACACTAGAATTAAGGATGTAAATATAGTTTTAAGTTTGAAGTTATGAGAAATAAGAGAACCATGATGTTAATAAGCAAAGAGTGCTTATAATAAGAGATAAAGGAATTTACACTTTTTGTAAATATTTTACAGTTTTTCTCAAATGAATGATTTTCCAAAAACTGGCCTGGGTTTTGTAGCCATTATGGCTTGTTTTACAGGAAAAGTGTAAATAAATCTGATTTGATCAAAAGATATCGAGGCAAAATAACCGGTTGAAAATAGCATACCGGTTTGAAAATTAACACCGGTTTTTGAAGTTCAGCAAAACCGCCACCAGGCGGCAGTTTTATCACACACCGCAGGGAGAGAGTGAGTGAGGGAGAACAAAGTGGCGCGCGCATCACTCTCCCTCTAGAAGATTCTGACCAGCCGATCTGCTGGTATAAAAAGGCCAGCTCAGCCGGCAAGATTCATTCGGTGTTCGGTGCTTGGAGCTCAGGCAGAGCAGAGAGTGGGACCTCTCTGGCCAAGGAGCTAAGCATTCCGGATCATTGCTTGTTGGTTCAAGTTCATTGAACGTAAACAGCATTTCGTCAGCTTAGATCAATTGCTTGATTGGCTTAAGTTTATTAAGCGTAAATTAGCAATTGTTCACAGGAGCCGAGAGAGATTCAAGTCGTATTGAGTGTTATTTTGGCTATAGATTAAATTCATAGATCAGATAAAATTGGTGGATAAGAGACTTCATTCGTGAAGGACTTTTTACCAGCCTTGCTGTTAGGTGCCGATTAAGTGAGATTTATCTGCTTAAGTCTATTAAGTGGGTTATTGATCTTATTCTGCAATCAGGTAGAATATCTCAATAGTTAAGGTGTAATTGGCTCAAGCAATTGAGCGGAAATTGCATTCTTTTGATAGGCGCTTGAAGTCGGTGAATCGGTGGCTCAAGTCTCGATTGAGCACCTTCATGATTGATAGCGGCAGGTGTTTCATTTGACAGATATTGTTTAAGATAAAATCCCGTCAGCCTGGGTAGGCAATAATTGGAATAATTGATCAGAATATTATATACACAGTATAAAGGTGTAAATAGCAAAGTTTGTGTGAATAAGAAAATTAGAATTAATACTGTCTCTGAGCTGGAAAAGAGTCGTACTTTGGTATATTCTTTTTTAGGGAACCGTGGCATTGTCAAGATTGCCATCGGCGCCTTTGACTGATAAAAGAGGATTACCAAATATCAATTCCTTTTATTTGAGTTCTGCTTTAGGGAACCGTGGCATTGTCAAGATTGTCATCGGCGCCTTTGACTGATAAAGAAGGACCGAATAAATCAAGGATTGATTTTGCTAGATTTGATTAAGGGCTGCTTTGTTGCTTGGAATTCTTAATAGAAAGAAGTGGTTAGAGAATCATAAAAATCCCCTAGACACACCGATCTTCAATTAGCTTCTTTCTAGGTAATTGTCGCACCCAATTACCATCCGTTAGGAAAAGCAAAGCCCGAGGACTCTGTTAATTTTGAAATTAGCATTTTATTAAGATAATCAAAAACCACCTGTGCGAGCGGTCGTCTGTCTCTTTGTTAGTCTAAATAGCAGCCTTAGCAATACCCTAGGCACTTGTGTTTAGGTGAGACACGGTCGCGCGTTACAGTACTTGGTACTTATAAATATTTTTTTTGACTTTCTGAAAAGGTCTCAGTGACACTTATGAAGACCCTACGTTTTCACATTTTTTTCAATGAATTCCAAGTCGTATATTTATTGGTACCTGACGATATATGTCGATTTTTATGATCGGACTTAGAATTAAAAATTCACAATATGAGGTACTTGGTACTTATAAATATTTTTTTTGACTTTCTGAAAAGGTCTCAGTGACTTTTATGAAGACCCTACGTTTTCACATTTTTTTCAATGAATTCCAAGTCGTATATTTATTGGTACCTGACGATATATGTCGATTTTTATGATCGGACTTAGAATTAAAAATTCAAAATATGAGGTACTTGGTACTTATAAATATTTTTTTTGACTTTCTGAAAAGGTCTCAGTGACACTTATGAAGACCCTACGTTTTCACATTTTTTTCAATGAATTCCAAGTCGTATATTTATTGGTACCTAACGATATATGTCGATTTTTATGATCGGACTTAGAATTAAAAATTCAAAATATGAGGTACTTATAAATATTTTTTTTGACTTTCTGAAAAGGTCTCAGTGACACTTATGAAGACCCTACGTTTTCACATTTTTTTCAATGAATTCCAAGTCGTATATTTATTGGTACCTGACGATATATGTCGATTTTTATGATCGGACTTAGAATTAAAAATTCAAAATATGAGGTACTTGGTACTTATAAATATTTTTTTTGACTTTCTGAAAAGGTCTCAGTGACTTTTATGAAGACCCTACGTTTTCACATTTTTTTCAATGAATTCCAAGTCGTATATTTATTGGTACCTGACGATATATGTCGATTTTTATGATCAACTTAGAATTAAAAATTCAAAATATGAGGTACTTGGTACTTATAAATATTTTTTTTGACTTTCTGAAAAGGTCTCAGTGACACTTATGAAGACCCTACGTTTTCACATTTTTTTCAATGAATTCCAAGTCGTATATTTATTGGTACCTGACGATATATGTCGATTTTTATGATCGGACTTAGAATTAAAAATTCAAAATATGAGGTACTTGGTACTTATAAATATTTTTTTTTGACTTTCTGAAAAGGTCTCAGTGACACTTATGAAGACCCTACGTTTTCACATTTTTTTCAATGAATTCCAAGTCGTATATTTATTGGTACCTGACGATATATGTCGATTTTTATGATCGGACTTAGAATTAAAAATTCAAAATATGAGGTACTTGGTACTTATAAATATTTTTTTTGACTTTCTGAAAAGGTCTCAGTGACACTTATGAAGACCCTACGTTTTCACATTTTTTTCAATGAATTCCAAGTCGTATATTTATTGGTACCTGACGATATATGTCGATTTTTATGATCGGACTTAGAATTAAAAATTCAAAATATGAGGAACTTATAAATATTTTTTTTGACTTTCTGAAAAGGTCTCAGTGACACTTATGAAGACCCTACGTTTTCACATTTTTTTCAATGAATTCCAAGTCGTATATTTATTGGTACCTGACGATATATGTCGATTTTTATGATCGGACTTAGAATTAAAAATTCAAAATATGAGGTACTTGGTACTTATAAATATTTTTTTTTGACTTTCTGAAAAGGTCTCAGTGACACTTATGAAGACCCTACGTTTTCACATTTTTTTCAATGAATTCCAAGTCGTATATTTATTGGTACCTGACGATATATGTCGATTTTTATGATCGGACTTAGAATTAAAAATTCAAAATATGAGGTACTTGGTACTTATAAATATTTTTTTTGACTTTCTGAAAAGGTCTCAGTGACACTTATGAAGACCCTACGTTTTCACATTTTTTTCAATGAATTCCAAGTCGTATATTTATTGGTACCTGACGATATATGTCGATTTTTATGATCGGACTTAGAATTAAAAATTCAAAATATGAGGTACTTATAAATATTTTTTTTGACTTTCTGAAAAGGTCTCAGTGACACTTATGAAGACCCTACGTTTTCACATTTTTTTCAATGAATTCCAAGTCGTATATTTATTGGTACCTGACGATATATGTCGATTTTTATGATCGGACTTAGAATTAAAAATTCAAAATATGAGGTACTTGGTACTTATAAATATTTTTTTTTGACTTTCTGAAAAGGTCTCAGTGACACTTATGAAGACCCTACGTTTTCACATTTTTTTCAATGAATTCCAAGTCGTATATTTATTGGTACCTGACGATATATGTCGATTTTTATGATCGGACTTAGAATTAAAAATTCAAAATATGAGGTACTTGGTACTTATAAATATTTTTTTTGACTTTCTGAAAAGGTCTCAGTGACACTTATGAAGACCCTACGTTTTCACATTTTTTTCAATGAATTCCAAGTCGTATATTTATTGGTACCTGACGATATATGTCGATTTTTATGATCGGACTTAGAATTAAAAATTCAAAATATGAGGAACTTATAAATATTTTTTTTGACTTTCTGAAAAGGTCTCAGTGACACTTATGAAGACCCTACGTTTTCACATTTTTTTCAATGAATTCCAAGTCGTATATTTATTGGTACCTGACGATATATGTCGATTTTTATGATCGGACTTAGAATTAAAAATTCAAAATATGAGGTACTTGGTACTTATAAATATTTTTTTTTGACTTTCTGAAAAGGTCTCAGTGACACTTATGAAGACCCTACGTTTTCACATTTTTTTCAATGAATTCCAAGTCGTATATTTATTGGTACCTGACGATATATGTCGATTTTTATGATCGGACTTAGAATTAAAAATTCAAAATATGAGGTACTTGGTACTTATAAATATTTTTTTTGACTTTCTGAAAAGGTCTCAGTGACACTTATGAAGACCCTACGTTTTCACATTTTTTTCAATGAATTCCAAGTCGTATATTTATTGGTACCTGACGATATATGTCGATTTTTATGATCGGACTTAGAATTAAAAATTCAAAATATGAGGTACTTATAAATATTTTTTTTGACTTTCTGAAAAGGTCTCAGTGACACTTATGAAGACCCTACGTTTTCACATTTTTTTCAAAGAATTCCAAGTCGTATATTTATTGGTACCTGACGATATATGTCGATTTTTATGATCGGACTTAGAATTAAAAATTCAAAATATGAGGTACTTGGTACTTATAAATATTTTTTTTGACTTTCTGAAAAGGTCTCAGTGACACTTATGAAGACCCTACGTTTTCACATTTTTTTCAATGAATTCCAAGTCGTATATTTATTGGTACCTGACGATATATGTCGATTTTTATGATCGGACTTAGAATTAAAAATTCAAAATATGAGGTACTTGGTACTTATAAATATTTTTTTTGACTTTCTGAAAAGGTCTCAGTGACACTTATGAAGACCCTACGTTTTCACATTTTTTTCAATGAATTCCAAGTCGTATATTTATTGGTACCTGACGATATATGTCGATTTTTATGATCGGACTTAGAATTAAAAATTCAAAATATGAGGTACTTGGTACTTATAAATATTTTTTTTGACTTTCTGAAAAGGTCTCAGTGACACTTATGAAGACCCTACGTTTTCACATTTTTTTCAATGAATTCCAAGTCGTATATTTATTGGTACCTGACGATATATGTCGATTTTTATGATCGGACTTAGAATTAAAAATTCAAAATATTAGGTACTTGGTACTTATAAATATTTTTTTTGACTTTCTGAAAAGGTCTCAGTGACTTTTATGAAGACCCTACGTTTTCACATTTTTTTCAATGAATTCCAAGTCGTATATTTATTGGTACCTGACGATATATGTCGATTTTTATGATCAACTTAGAATTAAAAATTCAAAATATGAGGTACTTGGTACTTATAAATATTTTTTTTGACTTTCTGAAAAGGTCTCAGTGACACTTATGAAGACCCTACGTTTTCACATTTTTTTCAATGAATTCCAAGTCGTATATTTATTGGTACCTGACGATATATGTCGATTTTTATGATCAACTTAGAATTAAAAATTCACAATATGAGGTACTTGGTACTTATAAATATTTTTTTTGACTTTCTGAAAAGGTCTCAGTGACACTTATGAAGACCCTACGTTTTCACATTTTTTTCAATGAATTCCAAGTCGTATATTTATTGGTACCTGACGATATATGTCGATTTTTATGATCGGACTTAGAATTAAAAATTCAAAATATGAGGTACTTGGTACTTATAAATATTTTTTTTGACTTTCTGAAAAGGTCTCAGTGACACTTATGAAGACCCTACGTTTTCACATTTTTTTCAATGAATTCCAAGTCGTATATTTATTGGTACCTGACGATATATGTCGATTTTTATGATCGGACTTAGAATTAAAAATTCACAATATGAGGTACTTGGTACTTATAAATATTTTTTTTGACTTTCTGAAAAGGTCTCAGTGACTTTTATGAAGACCCTACGTTTTCACATTTTTTTCAATGAATTCCAAGTCGTATATTTATTGGTACCTGACGATATATGTCGATTTTTATGATCGGACTTAGAATTAAAAATTCAAAATATGAGGTACTTGGTACTTATAAATATTTTTTTTTGACTTTCTGAAAAGGTCTCAGTGACACTTATGAAGACCCTACGTTTTCACATTTTTTTCAATGAATTCCAAGTCGTATATTTATTGGTACCTGACGATATATGTCGATTTTTATGATCGGACTTAGAATTAAAAATTCAAAATATGAGGTACTTGGTACTTATAAATATTTTTTTTGACTTTCTGAAAAGGTCTCAGTGACACTTATGAAGACCCTACGTTTTCACATTTTTTTCAATGAATTCCAAGTCGTATATTTATTGGTACCTAACGATATATGTCGATTTTTATGATCGGACTTAGAATTAAAAATTCAAAATATGAGGTACTTATAAATATTTTTTTTGACTTTCTGAAAAGGTCTCAGTGACACTTATGAAGACCCTACGTTTTCACATTTTTTTCAATGAATTCCAAGTCGTATATTTATTGGTACCTGACGATATATGTCGATTTTTATGATCGGACTTAGAATTAAAAATTCAAAATATGAGGTACTTGGTACTTATAAATATTTTTTTTGACTTTCTGAAAAGGTCTCAGTGACTTTTATGAAGACCCTACGTTTTCACATTTTTTTCAATGAATTCCAAGTCGTATATTTATTGGTACCTGACGATATATGTCGATTTTTATGATCAACTTAGAATTAAAAATTCAAAATATGAGGTACTTGGTACTTATAAATATTTTTTTTGACTTTCTGAAAAGGTCTCAGTGACACTTATGAAGACCCTACGTTTTCACATTTTTTTCAATGAATTCCAAGTCGTATATTTATTGGTACCTGACGATATATGTCGATTTTTATGATCGGACTTAGAATTAAAAATTCAAAATATGAGGTACTTGGTACTTATAAATATTTTTTTTTGACTTTCTGAAAAGGTCTCAGTGACACTTATGAAGACCCTACGTTTTCACATTTTTTTCAATGAATTCCAAGTCGTATATTTATTGGTACCTGACGATATATGTCGATTTTTATGATCGGACTTAGAATTAAAAATTCAAAATATGAGGTACTTGGTACTTATAAATATTTTTTTTGACTTTCTGAAAAGGTCTCAGTGACACTTATGAAGACCCTACGTTTTCACATTTTTTTCAATGAATTCCAAGTCGTATATTTATTGGTACCTGACGATATATGTCGATTTTTATGATCGGACTTAGAATTAAAAATTCAAAATATGAGGTACTTATAAATATTTTTTTTGACTTTCTGAAAAGGTCTCAGTGACACTTATGAAGACCCTACGTTTTCACATTTTTTTCAATGAATTCCAAGTCGTATATTTATTGGTACCTGACGATATATGTCGATTTTTATGATCGGACTTAGAATTAAAAATTCACAATATGAGGTACTTGGTACTTATAAATATTTTTTTTGACTTTCTGAAAAGGTCTCAGTGACACTTATGAAGACCCTACGTTTTCACATTTTTTTCAATGAATTCCAAGTCGTATATTTATTGGTACCTGACGATATATGTCGATTTTTATGATCGGACTTAGAATTAAAAATTCAAAATATGAGGTACTTGGTACTTATAAATATTTTTTTTGACTTTCTGAAAAGGTCTCAGTGACACTTATGAAGACCCTACGTTTTCACATTTTTTTCAATGAATTCCAAGTCGTATATTTATTGGTACCTGACGATATATGTCGATTTTTATGATCGGACTTAGAATTAAAAATTCAAAATATGAGGAACTTATAAATATTTTTTTTGACTTTCTGAAAAGGTCTCAGTGACACTTATGAAGACCCTACGTTTTCACATTTTTTTCAATGAATTCCAAGTCGTATATTTATTGGTACCTGACGATATATGTCGATTTTTATGATCGGACTTAGAATTAAAAATTCAAAATATGAGGTACTTGGTACTTATAAATATTTTTTTTTGACTTTCTGAAAAGGTCTCAGTGACACTTATGAAGACCCTACGTTTTCACATTTTTTTCAATGAATTCCAAGTCGTATATTTATTGGTACCTGACGATATATGTCGATTTTTATGATCGGACTTAGAATTAAAAATTCAAAATATGAGGTACTTGGTACTTATAAATATTTTTTTTGACTTTCTGAAAAGGTCTCAGTGACACTTATGAAGACCCTACGTTTTCACATTTTTTTCAATGAATTCCAAGTCGTATATTTATTGGTACCTGACGATATATGTCGATTTTTATGATCGGACTTAGAATTAAAAATTCAAAATATGAGGTACTTATAAATATTTTTTTTGACTTTCTGAAAAGGTCTCAGTGACACTTATGAAGACCCTACGTTTTCACATTTTTTTCAATGAATTCCAAGTCGTATATTTATTGGTACCTGACGATATATGTCGATTTTTATGATCGGACTTAGAATTAAAAATTCAAAATATGAGGTACTTGGTACTTATAAATATTTTTTTTGACTTTCTGAAAAGGTCTCAGTGACACTTATGAAGACCCTACGTTTTCACATTTTTTTCAATGAATTCCAAGTCGTATATTTATTGGTACCTGACGATATATGTCGATTTTTATGATCGGACTTAGAATTAAAAATTCAAAATATGAGGTACTTGGTACTTATAAATATTTTTTTTTGATTTTCTGAAAAGGTCTCAGTGACACTTATGAAGACCCTACGTTTTCACATTTTTTTCAATGAATTCCAAGTCGTATATTTATTGGTACCTGACGATATATGTCGATTTTTATGATCGGACTTAGAATTAAAAATTCAAAATATGAGGTACTTGGTACTTATAAATATTTTTTTTGACTTTCTGAAAAGGTCTCAGTGACACTTATGAAGACCCTACGTTTTCACATTTTTTTTCAAAGAATTCCAAGTCGTATATTTATTGGTACCTGACGATATATGTCGATTTTTATGATCGGACTTAGAATTAAAAATTCACAATATGAGGTACTTGGTACTTATAAATATTTTTTTTGACTTTCTGAAAAGGTCTCAGTGACACTTATGAAGACCCTACGTTTTCACATTTTTTTCAATGAATTCCAAGTCGTATATTTATTGGTACCTGACGATATATGTCGATTTTTATGATCGGACTTAGAATTAAAAATTCAAAATATGAGGTACTTGGTACTTATAAATATTTTTTTTTGACTTTCTGAAAAGGTCTCAGTGACACTTATGAAGACCCTACGTTTTCACATTTTTTTCAATGAATTCCAAGTCGTATATTTATTGGTACCTGACGATATATGTCGATTTTTATGATCGGACTTAGAATTAAAAATTCAAAATATGAGGTACTTGGTACTTATAAATATTTTTTTTGACTTTCTGAAAAGGTCTCAGTGACACTTATGAAGACCCTACGTTTTCACATTTTTTTCAATGAATTCCAAGTCGTATATTTATTGGTACCTGACGATATATGTCGATTTTTATGATCGGACTTAGAATTAAAAATTCAAAATATGAGGTACTTATAAATATTTTTTTTGACTTTCTGAAAAGGTCTCAGTGACACTTATGAAGACCCTACGTTTTCACATTTTTTTCAATGAATTCCAAGTCGTATATTTATTGGTACCTGACGATATATGTCGATTTTTATGATCGGACTTAGAATTAAAAATTCAAAATATGAGGTACTTGGTACTTATAAATATTTTTTTTGACTTTCTGAAAAGGTCTCAGTGACACTTATGAAGACCCTACGTTTTCACATTTTTTTCAATGAATTCCAAGTCGTATATTTATTGGTACCTGACGATATATGTCGATTTTTATGATCGGACTTAGAATTAAAAATTCAAAATATGAGGTACTTGGTACTTATAAATATTTTTTTTTGATTTTCTGAAAAGGTCTCAGTGACACTTATGAAGACCCTACGTTTTCACATTTTTTTCAATGAATTCCAAGTCGTATATTTATTGGTACCTGACGATATATGTCGATTTTTATGATCGGACTTAGAATTAAAAATTCAAAATATGAGGTACTTGGTACTTATAAATATTTTTTTTGACTTTCTGAAAAGGTCTCAGTGACACTTATGAAGACCCTACGTTTTCACATTTTTTTCAAAGAATTCCAAGTCGTATATTTATTGGTACCTGACGATATATGTCGATTTTTATGATCGGACTTAGAATTAAAAATTCACAATATGAGGTACTTGGTACTTATAAATATTTTTTTTGACTTTCTGAAAAGGTCTCAGTGACACTTATGAAGACCCTACGTTTTCACATTTTTTTCAATGAATTCCAAGTCGTATATTTATTGGTACCTGACGATATATGTCGATTTTTATGATCGGACTTAGAATTAAAAATTCAAAATATGAGGTACTTGGTACTTATAAATATTTTTTTTGACTTTCTGAAAAGGTCTCAGTGACTTTTATGAAGACCCTACGTTTTCACATTTTTTTCAATGAATTCCAAGTCGTATATTTATTGGTACCTGACGATATATGTCGATTTTTATGATCAACTTAGAATTAAAAATTCAAAATATGAGGTACTTGGTACTTATAAATATTTTTTTTGACTTTCTGAAAAGGTCTCAGTGACACTTATGAAGACCCTACGTTTTCACATTTTTTTCAATGAATTCCAAGTCGTATATTTATTGGTACCTGACGATATATGTCGATTTTTATGATCAACTTAGAATTAAAAATTCACAATATGAGGTACTTGGTACTTATAAATATTTTTTTTGACTTTCTGAAAAGGTCTCAGTGACACTTATGAAGACCCTACGTTTTCACATTTTTTTCAATGAATTCCAAGTCGTATATTTATTGGTACCTGACGATATATGTCGATTTTTATGATCGGACTTAGAATTAAAAATTCAAAATATGAGGTACTTGGTACTTATAAATATTTTTTTTGACTTTCTGAAAAGGTCTCAGTGACACTTATGAAGACCCTACGTTTTCACATTTTTTTCAATGAATTCCAAGTCGTATATTTATTGGTACCTGACGATATATGTCGATTTTTATGATCGGACTTAGAATTAAAAATTCACAATATGAGGTACTTGGTACTTATAAATATTTTTTTTGACTTTCTGAAAAGGTCTCAGTGACTTTTATGAAGACCCTACGTTTTCACATTTTTTTCAATGAATTCCAAGTCGTATATTTATTGGTACCTGACGATATATGTCGATTTTTATGATCGGACTTAGAATTAAAAATTCAAAATATGAGGTACTTGGTACTTATAAATATTTTTTTTGACTTTCTGAAAAGGTCTCAGTGACACTTATGAAGACCCTACGTTTTCACATTTTTTTCAATGAATTCCAAGTCGTATATTTATTGGTACCTAACGATATATGTCGATTTTTATGATCGGACTTAGAATTAAAAATTCAAAATATGAGGTACTTATAAATATTTTTTTTGACTTTCTGAAAAGGTCTCAGTGACACTTATGAAGACCCTACGTTTTCACATTTTTTTCAATGAATTCCAAGTCGTATATTTATTGGTACCTGACGATATATGTCGATTTTTATGATCGGACTTAGAATTAAAAATTCACAATATGAGGTACTTGGTACTTATAAATATTTTTTTTGACTTTCTGAAAAGGTCTCAGTGACACTTATGAAGACCCTACGTTTTCACATTTTTTTCAATGAATTCCAAGTCGTATATTTATTGGTACCTGACGATATATGTCGATTTTTATGATCGGACTTAGAATTAAAAATTCAAAATATGAGGTACTTGGTACTTATAAATATTTTTTTTGACTTTCTGAAAAGGTCTCAGTGACACTTATGAAGACCCTACGTTTTCACATTTTTTTCAATGAATTCCAAGTCGTATATTTATTGGTACCTGACGATATATGTCGATTTTTATGATCGGACTTAGAATTAAAAATTCAAAATATGAGGAACTTATAAATATTTTTTTTGACTTTCTGAAAAGGTCTCAGTGACACTTATGAAGACCCTACGTTTTCACATTTTTTTCAATGAATTCCAAGTCGTATATTTATTGGTACCTGACGATATATGTCGATTTTTATGATCGGACTTAGAATTAAAAATTCAAAATATGAGGTACTTGGTACTTATAAATATTTTTTTTTGACTTTCTGAAAAGGTCTCAGTGACACTTATGAAGACCCTACGTTTTCACATTTTTTTCAATGAATTCCAAGTCGTATATTTATTGGTACCTGACGATATATGTCGATTTTTATGATCGGACTTAGAATTAAAAATTCAAAATATGAGGTACTTGGTACTTATAAATATTTTTTTTGACTTTCTGAAAAGGTCTCAGTGACACTTATGAAGACCCTACGTTTTCACATTTTTTTCAATGAATTCCAAGTCGTATATTTATTGGTACCTGACGATATATGTCGATTTTTATGATCGGACTTAGAATTAAAAATTCAAAATATGAGGTACTTATAAATATTTTTTTTGACTTTCTGAAAAGGTCTCAGTGACACTTATGAAGACCCTACGTTTTCACATTTTTTTCAATGAATTCCAAGTCGTATATTTATTGGTACCTGACGATATATGTCGATTTTTATGATCGGACTTAGAATTAAAAATTCAAAATATGAGGTACTTGGTACTTATAAATATTTTTTTTGACTTTCTGAAAAGGTCTCAGTGACACTTATGAAGACCCTACGTTTTCACATTTTTTTCAATGAATTCCAAGTCGTATATTTATTGGTACCTGACGATATATGTCGATTTTTATGATCGGACTTAGAATTAAAAATTCAAAATATGAGGTACTTGGTACTTATAAATATTTTTTTTTGATTTTCTGAAAAGGTCTCAGTGACACTTATGAAGACCCTACGTTTTCACATTTTTTTCAATGAATTCCAAGTCGTATATTTATTGGTACCTGACGATATATGTCGATTTTTATGATCGGACTTAGAAT
Organism: Neocloeon triangulifer; assembly: GCF_031216515.1. NCBI lineage: Eukaryota > Metazoa > Arthropoda > Insecta > Ephemeroptera > Baetidae > Neocloeon > Neocloeon triangulifer. The sequence goes on along the minus strand of NW_026775565.1, from coordinate 122,047 downwards.
TAAAAATTCAAAATATGAGGTACTTGGTACTTATAAATATTTTTTTTGACTTTCTGAAAAGGTCTCAGTGACACTTATGAAGACCCTACGTTTTCACATTTTTTTTCAAAGAATTCCAAGTCGTATATTTATTGGTACCTGACGATATATGTCGATTTTTATGATCGGACTTAGAATTAAAAATTCACAATATGAGGTACTTGGTACTTATAAATATTTTTTTTGACTTTCTGAAAAGGTCTCAGTGACACTTATGAAGACCCTACGTTTTCACATTTTTTTCAATGAATTCCAAGTCGTATATTTATTGGTACCTGACGATATATGTCGATTTTTATGATCGGACTTAGAATTAAAAATTCAAAATATGAGGTACTTGGTACTTATAAATATTTTTTTTTGACTTTCTGAAAAGGTCTCAGTGACACTTATGAAGACCCTACGTTTTCACATTTTTTTCAATGAATTCCAAGTCGTATATTTATTGGTACCTGACGATATATGTCGATTTTTATGATCGGACTTAGAATTAAAAATTCAAAATATGAGGTACTTGGTACTTATAAATATTTTTTTTGACTTTCTGAAAAGGTCTCAGTGACACTTATGAAGACCCTACGTTTTCACATTTTTTTCAATGAATTCCAAGTCGTATATTTATTGGTACCTGACGATATATGTCGATTTTTATGATCGGACTTAGAATTAAAAATTCAAAATATGAGGTACTTATAAATATTTTTTTTGACTTTCTGAAAAGGTCTCAGTGACACTTATGAAGACCCTACGTTTTCACATTTTTTTCAATGAATTCCAAGTCGTATATTTATTGGTACCTGACGATATATGTCGATTTTTATGATCGGACTTAGAATTAAAAATTCAAAATATGAGGTACTTGGTACTTATAAATATTTTTTTTGACTTTCTGAAAAGGTCTCAGTGACACTTATGAAGACCCTACGTTTTCACATTTTTTTCAATGAATTCCAAGTCGTATATTTATTGGTACCTGACGATATATGTCGATTTTTATGATCGGACTTAGAATTAAAAATTCAAAATATGAGGTACTTGGTACTTATAAATATTTTTTTTTGATTTTCTGAAAAGGTCTCAGTGACACTTATGAAGACCCTACGTTTTCACATTTTTTTCAATGAATTCCAAGTCGTATATTTATTGGTACCTGACGATATATGTCGATTTTTATGATCGGACTTAGAATTAAAAATTCAAAATATGAGGTACTTGGTACTTATAAATATTTTTTTTGACTTTCTGAAAAGGTCTCAGTGACACTTATGAAGACCCTACGTTTTCACATTTTTTTCAAAGAATTCCAAGTCGTATATTTATTGGTACCTGACGATATATGTCGATTTTTATGATCGGACTTAGAATTAAAAATTCACAATATGAGGTACTTGGTACTTATAAATATTTTTTTTGACTTTCTGAAAAGGTCTCAGTGACACTTATGAAGACCCTACGTTTTCACATTTTTTTCAATGAATTCCAAGTCGTATATTTATTGGTACCTGACGATATATGTCGATTTTTATGATCGGACTTAGAATTAAAAATTCAAAATATGAGGTACTTGGTACTTATAAATATTTTTTTTGACTTTCTGAAAAGGTCTCAGTGACTTTTATGAAGACCCTACGTTTTCACATTTTTTTCAATGAATTCCAAGTCGTATATTTATTGGTACCTGACGATATATGTCGATTTTTATGATCAACTTAGAATTAAAAATTCAAAATATGAGGTACTTGGTACTTATAAATATTTTTTTTGACTTTCTGAAAAGGTCTCAGTGACACTTATGAAGACCCTACGTTTTCACATTTTTTTCAATGAATTCCAAGTCGTATATTTATTGGTACCTGACGATATATGTCGATTTTTATGATCAACTTAGAATTAAAAATTCACAATATGAGGTACTTGGTACTTATAAATATTTTTTTTGACTTTCTGAAAAGGTCTCAGTGACACTTATGAAGACCCTACGTTTTCACATTTTTTTCAATGAATTCCAAGTCGTATATTTATTGGTACCTGACGATATATGTCGATTTTTATGATCGGACTTAGAATTAAAAATTCAAAATATGAGGTACTTGGTACTTATAAATATTTTTTTTGACTTTCTGAAAAGGTCTCAGTGACACTTATGAAGACCCTACGTTTTCACATTTTTTTCAATGAATTCCAAGTCGTATATTTATTGGTACCTGACGATATATGTCGATTTTTATGATCGGACTTAGAATTAAAAATTCACAATATGAGGTACTTGGTACTTATAAATATTTTTTTTGACTTTCTGAAAAGGTCTCAGTGACTTTTATGAAGACCCTACGTTTTCACATTTTTTTCAATGAATTCCAAGTCGTATATTTATTGGTACCTGACGATATATGTCGATTTTTATGATCGGACTTAGAATTAAAAATTCAAAATATGAGGTACTTGGTACTTATAAATATTTTTTTTGACTTTCTGAAAAGGTCTCAGTGACACTTATGAAGACCCTACGTTTTCACATTTTTTTCAATGAATTCCAAGTCGTATATTTATTGGTACCTAACGATATATGTCGATTTTTATGATCGGACTTAGAATTAAAAATTCAAAATATGAGGTACTTATAAATATTTTTTTTGACTTTCTGAAAAGGTCTCAGTGACACTTATGAAGACCCTACGTTTTCACATTTTTTTCAATGAATTCCAAGTCGTATATTTATTGGTACCTGACGATATATGTCGATTTTTATGATCGGACTTAGAATTAAAAATTCAAAATATGAGGTACTTGGTACTTATAAATATTTTTTTTGACTTTCTGAAAAGGTCTCAGTGACACTTATGAAGACCCTACGTTTTCACATTTTTTTCAATGAATTCCAAGTCGTATATTTATTGGTACCTGACGATATATGTCGATTTTTATGATCGGACTTAGAATTAAAAATTCAAAATATGAGGTACTTATAAATATTTTTTTTGACTTTCTGAAAAGGTCTCAGTGACACTTATGAAGACCCTACGTTTTCACATTTTTTTCAATGAATTCCAAGTCGTATATTTATTGGTACCTGACGATATATGTCGATTTTTATGATCGGACTTAGAATTAAAAATTCAAAATATGAGGTACTTGGTACTTATAAATATTTTTTTTTGATTTTCTGAAAAGGTCTCAGTGACACTTATGAAGACCCTACGTTTTCACATTTTTTTCAATGAATTCCAAGTCGTATATTTATTGGTACCTGACGATATATGTCGATTTTTATGATCGGACTTAGAATTAAAAATTCAAAATATGAGGTACTTGGTACTTATAAATATTTTTTTTGACTTTCTGAAAAGGTCTCAGTGACTTTTATGAAGACCCTACGTTTTCACATTTTTTTCAATGAATTCCAAGTCGTATATTTATTGGTACCTGACGATATATGTCGATTTTTATGATCAACTTAGAATTAAAAATTCAAAATATGAGGTACTTGGTACTTATAAATATTTTTTTTGACTTTCTGAAAAGGTCTCAGTGACACTTATGAAGACCCTACGTTTTCACATTTTTTTTCAATGAATTCCAAGTCGTATATTTATTGGTACCTGACGATATATGTCGATTTTTATGATCGGACTTAGAATTAAAAATTCAAAATATGAGGTACTTGGTACTTATAAATATTTTTTTTGACTTTCTGAAAAGGTCTCAGTGACACTTATGAAGACCCTACGTTTTCACATTTTTTTCAATGAATTCCAAGTCGTATATTTATTGGTACCTGACGATATATGTCGATTTTTATGATCAACTTAGAATTAAAAATTCAAAATATGAGGTACTTGGTACTTATAAATATTTTTTTTTACTTTCTGAAAAGGTCTCAGTGACACTTATGAAGACCCTACGTTTTCACATTTTTTTCAATGAATTCCAAGTCGTATATTTATTGGTACCTGACGATATATGTCGATTTTTATGATCGGACTTAGAATTAAAAATTCAAAATATGAGGTACTTATAAATATTTTTTTTGACTTTCTGAAAAGGTCTCAGTGACACTTATGAAGACCCTACGTTTTCACATTTTTTTCAATGAATTCCAAGTCGTATATTTATTGGTACCTGACGATATATGTCGATTTTTATGATCGGACTTAGAATTAAAAATTCAAAATATGAGGTACTTATAAATATTTTTTTTGACTTTCTGAAAAGGTCTCAGTGACACTTATGAAGACCCTACGTTTTCACATTTTTTTCAATGAATTCCAAGTCGTATATTTATTGGTACCTGACGATATATGTCGATTTTTATGATCGGACTTAGAATTAAAAATTCAAAATATGAGGTACTTGGTACTTATAAATATTTTTTTTTGATTTTCTGAAAAGGTCTCAGTGACACTTATGAAGACCCTACGTTTTCACATTTTTTTCAATGAATTCCAAGTCGTATATTTATTGGTACCTGACGATATATGTCGATTTTTATGATCGGACTTAGAATTAAAAATTCAAAATATGAGGTACTTGGTACTTATAAATATTTTTTTTGACTTTCTGAAAAGGTCTCAGTGACACTTATGAAGACCCTACGTTTTCACATTTTTTTCAAAGAATTCCAAGTCGTATATTTATTGGTACCTGACGATATATGTCGATTTTTATGATCGGACTTAGAATTAAAAATTCACAATATGAGGTACTTATAAATATTTTTTTTGACTTTCTGAAAAGGTCTCAGTGACACTTATGAAGACCCTACGTTTTCACATTTTTTTCAATGAATTCCAAGTCGTATATTTATTGGTACCTGACGATATATGTCGATTTTTATGATCGGACTTAGAATTAAAAATTCAAAATATGAGGTACTTGGTACTTATAAATATTTTTTTTGACTTTCTGAAAAGGTCTCAGTGACTTTTATGAAGACCCTACGTTTTCACATTTTTTTCAATGAATTCCAAGTCGTATATTTATTGGTACCTGACGATATATGTCGATTTTTATGATCAACTTAGAATTAAAAATTCAAAATATGAGGTACTTGGTACTTATAAATATTTTTTTTGACTTTCTGAAAAGGTCTCAGTGACACTTATGAAGACCCTACGTTTTCACATTTTTTTCAATGAATTCCAAGTCGTATATTTATTGGTACCTGACGATATATGTCGATTTTTATGATCAACTTAGAATTAAAAATTCACAATATGAGGTACTTGGTACTTATAAATATTTTTTTTGACTTTCTGAAAAGGTCTCAGTGACACTTATGAAGACCCTACGTTTTCACATTTTTTTCAATGAATTCCAAGTCGTATATTTATTGGTACCTGACGATATATGTCGATTTTTATGATCGGACTTAGAATTAAAAATTCAAAATATGAGGTACTTGGTACTTATAAATATTTTTTTTGACTTTCTGAAAAGGTCTCAGTGACACTTATGAAGACCCTACGTTTTCACATTTTTTTCAATGAATTCCAAGTCGTATATTTATTGGTACCTGACGATATATGTCGATTTTTATGATCGGACTTAGAATTAAAAATTCACAATATGAGGTACTTGGTACTTATAAATATTTTTTTTGACTTTCTGAAAAGGTCTCAGTGACACTTATGAAGACCCTACGTTTTCACATTTTTTTCAATGAATTCCAAGTCGTATATTTATTGGTACCTAACGATATATGTCGATTTTTATGATCGGACTTAGAATTAAAAATTCAAAATATGAGGTACTTATAAATATTTTTTTTGACTTTCTGAAAAGGTCTCAGTGACACTTATGAAGACCCTACGTTTTCACATTTTTTTCAATGAATTCCAAGTCGTATATTTATTGGTACCTGACGATATATGTCGATTTTTATGATCGGACTTAGAATTAAAAATTCAAAATATGAGGTACTTGGTACTTATAAATATTTTTTTTGACTTTCTGAAAAGGTCTCAGTGACACTTATGAAGACCCTACGTTTTCACATTTTTTTCAATGAATTCCAAGTCGTATATTTATTGGTACCTGACGATATATGTCGATTTTTATGATCGGACTTAGAATTAAAAATTCAAAATATGAGGTACTTATAAATATTTTTTTTGACTTTCTGAAAAGGTCTCAGTGACACTTATGAAGACCCTACGTTTTCACATTTTTTTCAATGAATTCCAAGTCGTATATTTATTGGTACCTGACGATATATGTCGATTTTTATGATCGGACTTAGAATTAAAAATTCAAAATATGAGGTACTTGGTACTTATAAATATTTTTTTTTGATTTTCTGAAAAGGTCTCAGTGACACTTATGAAGACCCTACGTTTTCACATTTTTTTCAATGAATTCCAAGTCGTATATTTATTGGTACCTGACGATATATGTCGATTTTTATGATCGGACTTAGAATTAAAAATTCAAAATATTCAAAAAATGGGGAGTGGTGCGCATGCGCCAAGTAGTGAGGTGTTGATTTTGAGCTGGTGCCCTTTCCGAGACCCTGGCGGTTGGTGGACGTCGAGTTGACCCTTGAGTGGTGACTTTTCTGTTTCTTGAGTGTGTGAAGACACCCCAGAAGTGAAGGTGGCCCTCTTCATCGCCTATTTTGTGAGAAAATCTGCTCGCAAAAATGATGCCGGACGATTACTATGCGATTCCGCCGCCTGTCATGATGCGCCCGCTTGGTGATCAAGGTGCTCTCACTCGCATCTGCTGGACGCTGGCCGAAGTCCTGCGGGAACTGCAAGCCCTTTCACATCGAGAGGAGTCCCCGGAAGATAGTGTGGTAGCAAGAATGGAGCGAGAGTATCAACTTTTCCTTGCCAGAGAAAAGGAGGCGTGGCTGCAGTACAAGATACCTCTTCGGCCGCCGAAAACAAAGGTCGTAATGTTACCTGGGGCAAATCTTTTCGTCGACTCACCACCCTCGATGTCTATTGGCCATTGTGTCGCCGAAGATTTCGAAATGTCGGCCGGACTTGCAATTGATTTCCGAGAGCTTTTCGGCAATGTGAACTACCTGCTGTCTTTGGGGCTGAAAGTCGGACAGGTTGCGGTCCTTCCAGTACAGCAGAACGACGGTACCTTCAGGTATGCTCTGTACATCATCACCAAGGAGAAGTCGAGAGGAACTCGCCCGACACGTGAAAACTTTGAAGCCGCCATCGTCTCTCTCCGTGATGTCTGCACGGCACTCGGCATTAAGCAATTAGGGCTCCCTAAAATTGGAGCGGGACTTGACAAACTTCCATGGGAGTTCAGCCTTGAGGTTCTGGAGCGAGTTTTTGCTAACTCGAAAACGGAGGTTTTTATTTTCGAGGGCACCAACGATTTTACGAGGAGGAATTTCCACAAGACGACAACCTCTCCGGCCTCGAGCAGCCTCGATGACGAATTTCCGCCGCTCGCCAAGACCTCGCAGGCCGAGCCCCTCGTACAAAAGAGACAAAGCATAAGTCTTATCGATTCAGTCCCCCAGATTGGAAAACAAAATAATTTACAAAAATGTTCTGTTGTTTCAGCTGCGTCGCCGAGCCACCAAAAAAATAAAAAGAAGTCGCCCACTCGTCGATGGGAGACCGACATGGCCAAACAGCAGGCGCGCCTGGAGCAGGTGGCGAGGCCCGCAGCTGACCCTGGGCCTGGCGGTGCCCCATCAGAAGCTGCCAAAATTACAGCAGGACTAGGTGGACCAGCTGGGCGCACACCGGAGACCTGTAACAAAGCTGGGGTGCCCTCCCGTGCGTCCAGCCCCACCTCATCATCTGCTAGCAAAGGTGAAACAACTTTTATTCAGTCAACCTACCCTGAGGAGGAAACTAATTTTAGTCTGGAGGCCAACTCTCCTGGAGGCGACGGCAAGAAGGAGTCCATGAGCCTGGCGAAATTCTTTGCTGACCTGGAAGGAGGAAGGGAGGCTGAGAGTCTTCGGGAAAGCTTTGCCGGTGGGGGTAGCCTGCACCAGCTGCCCCCACTTGATTCCAATCACCGACCCCCCCGGCAAACTCCCAATGTAAAGGTAACAGTCGGTGTCTCACACATACCCGAAGTCTCACCACTCTCTCCGCTCGAGCCCTCAGAACAGTCTAACCCCGCCCCACCCTTGGCTCCTGATGCGCCCAGTTCAGTTGACCTGGCCAGTGAGCTGTCCGGCATGAGGCGAAGCATCGACGCGCTGGCCGAGAAAGTCTCGGTCGGGCTACGTGGGACAGTCCCGGTCAACATCAGGCGACCGCAGCCGAGAAAGGAGGCCGGCCCCGTGCGCAACTTGAGTAAGCAGCCCGCCCCATCGGCTCCATCTCCGAAGATTGCCGCACCATCACCCTCAAACTCCACATCAATAAATTACAGAAGAAACTCAAAAAACACAAACAACAAGTCCCTTCCAAAAAACACTTAAGTAATTTAAAAATACTAAATTTGAATGTTCGAGGCCTTAAGACACCCAATAAGTATACTGAATTCACTAGCTTCATTCACAGTCTAAAAGAGCGTCCAGATCTAATTGTAATTACGGAACACTGGTTGGATGCACTTGAAGTCAAAAACTTTTATCTGGATGGATTCGAACTATTATCCTACTTTGGAAGAAGCATAAAAAAACATGAAAGGGGTGGGGTTCTAATTCTGAAAAATAAATTAATCAAAGGCTCAACAAAAGCTGTTAAAATATATTCAAGGGAAATGTTCTATGAGTTCTGTGCAAGTAAATTAACTCTCCGGTCTGAAAATATTAATGTAATTGGTATTTATCGACCGAGCAATCCGAGTTCAAACACAGTAGTTCCTGAATTTTTAGAACACTTAGACACAGTACTTATGCAATCTAGATTTAGTGGCCACTTAATTTTAGCCGGAGATCTTAATATCGATCTTCTTGGTAATGACAATAATAGCGCTAAATTAAAAGAGATTACTAAATTTCACAATTTAAACCTGTTGAATGTAAATAAAATAACTAGGGAAAATGTAAATGGCGGTACACTTTTAGACCATGTTTACGCTAATTTCAATCTCGAAAGCTCGTTCGAAATTATTCCCATGTTATTTTCTGATCATTGCGCCGTATACGTGTCTGTTTCTCTGCCAGTCGAAAAATTGACAGATAGTTTTAAATATGTCAGAAATTATTCGGAAGAAAATTTTCTCAGATTTAATTCTTTGCTTGAACAAGAATATTGGGGTCAAGTATATCAGGCTAGCTCAATTGATACTAAAAGTGAAAAATTCATGGCCATACTAATTAAACACTTTGAAAAATCCTTCCCAATGAAACGTGTAACAATAAGAGCAAACCAAACTGGAAAAATTAAACTATCCGAGGAAACAAAAAAACTACAGAAAAATATGATCGAACTCAGTTTAGAAATAAAATCGAACTTGGATCAAAATAAAATTTTGGATATGAAGACCAAATTAAAATCTTTTAAGAAAAAAGTCTTGGACAATATTCAAAAAGAAACTAAAGTAGTAAATGACAATAAAATATCAAAAGCAAAAAATAAATCTAGTGCAGCCTGGAAACTTATTAACTCACAATCTTGTAAAAATAAAAATTTAGATTCTATTGAGGCGTTGAATATTGATGGTGTTAATGAGTCAATTAAACTTAATATAGCTAATTGCCTGAATAATAAGTTTGTCGAATCAGAGCCAGATGTAAGTAATATAAATGTAGATGACTGCTCGAAACTGATAGATGATAATAATATTACGGCTCAAAGCCTACAGTTGATGAAAGATTTTGAGATTTATAGTATAATTAATCAGCTTCCGACTAAACACTCATATGGGTGGGACGGAATCTCAACTAATGTCTTGAAAAAAATCTCAATCTATATTACCGCCCCACTTACTCATCTTATAAACGAGTCATTTTTGCAAGGGAGATTTCCTGATAATATGAAACTAGCTAAAATAATTCCACTGTTTAAAAAAGGTGAAAAGGATGATCCTTCTAATTATAGACCAATAGCTATTACTTCAGCAATATCTAAAGTGTATGAAAAAGCTTTTCTACATAGACTTGATACTCACCTTACTGTAAATAATATCCTAATCCCTGATCAACATGGTTTTAGAAAAGGAAAAAGTACAGTGACAGCCCTTTATAGTTATGTAACATCTCTGTATGAATCTGTTGAAGCCAGGGAGAAGGTTAATGTTATACTGTATGATTTTTCAAATGCATTTGGAACACTTTACCCGCCTCTTCTTGTCCACAAACTAAAACTATACGGCTTACATAAAAATCTGCTCTTGTGGCTTGAATGTTTTTTGACAAAAAGGAAACAGTATGTACAACTGAAAAATCTTGGTTGTGATCGATATGAAGAATTTATTAATTCAGATGTAATCGAGAGTAATATGGGTGTGCCTCAGGGCACAGTCCTTGGCCCAATTGGCTTCACTACGTACTTAAATGATATTGCCCTTGTTGTTCTCCTGGCTCTCCTTATTCTATTTGCTGACGATTCCACAGCAATCGTTAAAGGTGATTCTTCTTCTGAAGTGAATTCAAAAACTGTCGCCGTGAACGAAAGCTTTGTCGGATTTGCAAAAGATAATTTCCTTAGAATTAACTCCAAAAAATCTAAAATTTTGCAAATACATACAAGCCAAACTAGAAATTTAGTCCAACCTGAAGTCACTATTGATGATCAGAAAATAGAAATCTCAAAGACTGGTAGATTATTAGGAGTACAAATAAACGACACTTTAAATTGGACTGATCAATGTGATAAAGTTGTTAAAAAACTACGAAGTGTTACACATGTATTTACTAGATTAAAATATACAGTTTCCGATGATATTCTTAAATTGATATATTATGCCCATGTACAAAGTCATATAATGTACGGAATTGTGATCTGGGGGGGCTCATGTCATTTAATAAATGTTTTTCGAGCACAAAAAAGAGCCTTGAGAGCTATGGCAGGCGTTCCGTATTGGAGATCAAATGAAGCTCTGGATTCCTGTAAACCTTTATTCATAAAATATAATATTATGACAGTGCCTTCTCTATATATACTTGAATGTATTAAATTTCTAGTGCGGAATCGTCACCTCTTTCGGAAATATTGTGATAGTGTGGATACAAGGAGGTTGACTCGATATAATCAAAGAAACTTTTGTGTAAATGACCTAGTTGTGAGGGAAGTTACTCTTAAAAAATCTGTAGAAAGTCCTGACTATATGATCCCAAGAATCTTTAATGCTCTGCCTAGAAACTTGAAAACCCTCGAAAATGACGAGGTACTTGTTAAAGAAGTGAAAGCTTTTGTACTGCAACATCAATTTTATGACTTAAACGAATTCTACCGTTTAAATAATGCTATGTATGTTGACTTATTTTAAAAAGTGTTAATTGCTATCGCAACTTAATGCTTAACAAAATAAATAAAATTTTGAATTTGAATTTGAATTTGAAAATTTGAATTTGAATTTGAGGTACTTGGTACTTATAAATATTTTTTTTGACTTTCTGAAAAGGTCTCAGTGACTTTTATGAAGACCCTACGTTTTCACATTTTTTTCAATGAATTCCAAGTCGTATATTTATTGGTACCTGACGATATATGTCGATTTTTATGATCAACTTAGAATTAAAAATTCAAAATATGAGGTACTTGGTACTTATAAATATTTTTTTTGACTTTCTGAAAAGGTCTCAGTGACACTTATGAAGACCCTACGTTTTCACATTTTTTTTCAATGAATTCCAAGTCGTATATTTATTGGTACCTGACGATATATGTCGATTTTTATGATCGGACTTAGAATTAAAAATTCAAAATATGAGGTACTTGGTACTTATAAATATTTTTTTTGACTTTCTGAAAAGGTCTCAGTGACACTTATGAAGACCCTACGTTTTCACATTTTTTTCAATGAATTCCAAGTCGTATATTTATTGGTACCTGACGATATATGTCGATTTTTATGATCGGACTTAGAATTAAAAATTCACAATATGAGGTACTTATAAATATTTTTTTTGACTTTCTGAAAAGGTCTCAGTGACACTTATGAAGACCCTACGTTTTCACATTTTTTTCAATGAATTCCAAGTCGTATATTTATTGGTACCTGACGATATATGTCGATTTTTATGATCGGACTTAGAATTAAAAATTCAAAATATGAGGTACTTGGTACTTATAAATATTTTTTTTGACTTTCTGAAAAGGTCTCAGTGACTTTTATGAAGACCCTACGTTTTCACATTTTTTTCAATGAATTCCAAGTCGTATATTTATTGGTACCTGACGATATATGTCGATTTTTATGATCAACTTAGAATTAAAAATTCAAAATATGAGGTACTTGGTACTTATAAATATTTTTTTTGACTTTCTGAAAAGGTCTCAGTGACACTTATGAAGACCCTACGTTTTCACATTTTTTTCAATGAATTCCAAGTCGTATATTTATTGGTACCTGACGATATATGTCGATTTTTATGATCAACTTAGAATTAAAAATTCACAATATGAGGTACTTGGTACTTATAAATATTTTTTTTGACTTTCTGAAAAGGTCTCAGTGACACTTATGAAGACCCTACGTTTTCACATTTTTTTCAATGAATTCCAAGTCGTATATTTATTGGTACCTGACGATATATGTCGATTTTTATGATCGGACTTAGAATTAAAAATTCAAAATATGAGGTACTTGGTACTTATAAATATTTTTTTTGACTTTCTGAAAAGGTCTCAGTGACTTTTATGAAGACCCTACGTTTTCACATTTTTTTCAATGAATTCCAAGTCGTATATTTATTGGTACATACGATATATGTCGATTTTTATGGTCGGACTTAGAATTAAAAATTAAAAATATGAGGTACTTATAAATATTTTTTTTGACTTTCTGAAAAGGTCTCAGTGACACTTATGAAGACCCTACGTTTTCACATTTTTTTTCAATGAATTCCAAGTCGTATATTTATTGGTACCTGACGATATATGTCGATTTTTATGATCGGACTTAGAATTAAAAATTCAAAATATGAGGTACTTGGTACTTATAAATATTTTTTTTGACTTTCTGAAAAGGTCTCAGTGACACTTATGAAGACCCTACGTTTTCACATTTTTTTCAAAGAATTCCAAGTCGTATATTTATTGGTACCTGACGATATATGTCGATTTTTATGATCGGACTTAGAATTAAAAATTCACAATATGAGGTACTTGGTACTTATAAATATTTTTTTTGACTTTCTGAAAAGGTCTCAGTGACACTTATGAAGACCCTACGTTTTCACATTTTTTTCAATGAATTCCAAGTCGTATATTTATTGGTACCTGACGATATATGTCGATTTTTATGATCGGACTTAGAATTAAAAATTCAAAATATGAGGTACTTGGTACTTATAAATATTTTTTTTGACTTTCTGAAAAGGTCTCAGTGACACTTATGAAGACCCTACGTTTTCACATTTTTTTCAATGAATTCCAAGTCGTATATTTATTGGTACCTGACGATATATGTCGATTTTTATGATCGGACTTAGAATTAAAAATTCAAAATATGAGGTACTTGGTACTTATAAATATTTTTTTTTGATTTTCTGAAAAGGTCTCAGTGACACTTATGAAGACCCTACGTTTTCACATTTTTTTCAATGAATTCCAAGTCGTATATTTATTGGTACCTGACGATATATGTCGATTTTTATGATCGGACTTAGAATTAAAAATTCAAAATATGAGGTACTTGGTACTTATAAATATTTTTTTTGACTTTCTGAAAAGGTCTCAGTGACACTTATGAAGACCCTACGTTTTCACATTTTTTTCAAAGAATTCCAAGTCGTATATTTATTGGTACCTGACGATATATGTCGATTTTTATGATCGGACTTAGAATTAAAAATTCACAATATGAGGTACTTGGTACTTATAAATATTTTTTTTGACTTTCTGAAAAGGTCTCAGTGACACTTATGAAGACCCTACGTTTTCACATTTTTTTCAATGAATTCCAAGTCGTATATTTATTGGTACCTGACGATATATGTCGATTTTTATGATCGGACTTAGAATTAAAAATTCAAAATATGAGGTACTTGGTACTTATAAATATTTTTTTTGACTTTCTGAAAAGGTCTCAGTGACTTTTATGAAGACCCTACGTTTTCACATTTTTTTCAATGAATTCCAAGTCGTATATTTATTGGTACCTGACGATATATGTCGATTTTTATGATCAACTTAGAATTAAAAATTCAAAATATGAGGTACTTGGTACTTATAAATATTTTTTTTGACTTTCTGAAAAGGTCTCAGTGACACTTATGAAGACCCTACGTTTTCACATTTTTTTCAATGAATTCCAAGTCGTATATTTATTGGTACCTGACGATATATGTCGATTTTTATGATCAACTTAGAATTAAAAATTCACAATATGAGGTACTTGGTACTTATAAATATTTTTTTTGACTTTCTGAAAAGGTCTCAGTGACACTTATGAAGACCCTACGTTTTCACATTTTTTTCAATGAATTCCAAGTCGTATATTTATTGGTACCTGACGATATATGTCGATTTTTATGATCAACTTAGAATTAAAAATTCAAAATATGAGGTACTTGGTACTTATAAATATTTTTTTTGACTTTCTGAAAAGGTCTCAGTGACACTTATGAAGACCCTACGTTTTCACATTTTTTTTCAATGAATTCCAAGTCGTATATTTATTGGTACCTGACGATATATGTCGATTTTTATGATCGGACTTAGAATTAAAAATTCAAAATATGAGGTACTTGGTACTTATAAATATTTTTTTTGACTTTCTGAAAAGGTCTCAGTGACACTTATGAAGACCCTACGTTTTCACATTTTTTTCAATGAATTCCAAGTCGTATATTTATTGGTACCTGACGATATATGTCGATTTTTATGATCGGACTTAGAATTAAAAATTCACAATATGAGGTACTTATAAATATTTTTTTTGACTTTCTGAAAAGGTCTCAGTGACACTTATGAAGACCCTACGTTTTCACATTTTTTTCAATGAATTCCAAGTCGTATATTTATTGGTACCTGACGATATATGTCGATTTTTATGATCGGACTTAGAATTAAAAATTCAAAATATGAGGTACTTGGTACTTATAAATATTTTTTTTGACTTTCTGAAAAGGTCTCAGTGACTTTTATGAAGACCCTACGTTTTCACATTTTTTTCAATGAATTCCAAGTCGTATATTTATTGGTACCTGACGATATATGTCGATTTTTATGATCAACTTAGAATTAAAAATTCAAAATATGAGGTACTTGGTACTTATAAATATTTTTTTTGACTTTCTGAAAAGGTCTCAGTGACACTTATGAAGACCCTACGTTTTCACATTTTTTTCAATGAATTCCAAGTCGTATATTTATTGGTACCTGACGATATATGTCGATTTTTATGATCAACTTAGAATTAAAAATTCACAATATGAGGTACTTGGTACTTATAAATATTTTTTTTGACTTTCTGAAAAGGTCTCAGTGACACTTATGAAGACCCTACGTTTTCACATTTTTTTCAATGAATTCCAAGTCGTATATTTATTGGTACCTGACGATATATGTCGATTTTTATGATCGGACTTAGAATTAAAAATTCAAAATATGAGGTACTTGGTACTTATAAATATTTTTTTTGACTTTCTGAAAAGGTCTCAGTGACTTTTATGAAGACCCTACGTTTTCACATTTTTTTCAATGAATTCCAAGTCGTATATTTATTGGTACATACGATATATGTCGATTTTTATGGTCGGACTTAGAATTAAAAATTAAAAATATGAGGTACTTATAAATATTTTTTTTGACTTTCTGAAAAGGTCTCAGTGACACTTATGAAGACCCTACGTTTTCACATTTTTTTTCAATGAATTCCAAGTCGTATATTTATTGGTACCTGACGATATATGTCGATTTTTATGATCGGACTTAGAATTAAAAATTCAAAATATGAGGTACTTGGTACTTATAAATATTTTTTTTGACTTTCTGAAAAGGTCTCAGTGACACTTATGAAGACCCTACGTTTTCACATTTTTTTCAAAGAATTCCAAGTCGTATATTTATTGGTACCTGACGATATATGTCGATTTTTATGATCGGACTTAGAATTAAAAATTCACAATATGAGGTACTTGGTACTTATAAATATTTTTTTTGACTTTCTGAAAAGGTCTCAGTGACACTTATGAAGACCCTACGTTTTCACATTTTTTTCAATGAATTCCAAGTCGTATATTTATTGGTACCTGACGATATATGTCGATTTTTATGATCGGACTTAGAATTAAAAATTCAAAATATGAGGTACTTGGTACTTATAAATATTTTTTTTGACTTTCTGAAAAGGTCTCAGTGACACTTATGAAGACCCTACGTTTTCACATTTTTTTCAATGAATTCCAAGTCGTATATTTATTGGTACCTGACGATATATGTCGATTTTTATGATCGGACTTAGAATTAAAAATTCAAAATATGAGGTACTTGGTACTTATAAATATTTTTTTTTGATTTTCTGAAAAGGTCTCAGTGACACTTATGAAGACCCTACGTTTTCACATTTTTTTCAATGAATTCCAAGTCGTATATTTATTGGTACCTGACGATATATGTCGATTTTTATGATCGGACTTAGAATTAAAAATTCAAAATATGAGGTACTTGGTACTTATAAATATTTTTTTTGACTTTCTGAAAAGGTCTCAGTGACACTTATGAAGACCCTACGTTTTCACATTTTTTTCAAAGAATTCCAAGTCGTATATTTATTGGTACCTGACGATATATGTCGATTTTTATGATCGGACTTAGAATTAAAAATTCACAATATGAGGTACTTGGTACTTATAAATATTTTTTTTGACTTTCTGAAAAGGTCTCAGTGACACTTATGAAGACCCTACGTTTTCACATTTTTTTCAATGAATTCCAAGTCGTATATTTATTGGTACCTGACGATATATGTCGATTTTTATGATCGGACTTAGAATTAAAAATTCAAAATATGAGGTACTTGGTACTTATAAATATTTTTTTTGACTTTCTGAAAAGGTCTCAGTGACTTTTATGAAGACCCTACGTTTTCACATTTTTTTCAATGAATTCCAAGTCGTATATTTATTGGTACCTGACGATATATGTCGATTTTTATGATCAACTTAGAATTAAAAATTCAAAATATGAGGTACTTGGTACTTATAAATATTTTTTTTGACTTTCTGAAAAGGTCTCAGTGACACTTATGAAGACCCTACGTTTTCACATTTTTTTCAATGAATTCCAAGTCGTATATTTATTGGTACCTGACGATATATGTCGATTTTTATGATCAACTTAGAATTAAAAATTCACAATATGAGGTACTTGGTACTTATAAATATTTTTTTTGACTTTCTGAAAAGGTCTCAGTGACACTTATGAAGACCCTACGTTTTCACATTTTTTTCAATGAATTCCAAGTCGTATATTTATTGGTACCTGACGATATATGTCGATTTTTATGATCGGACTTAGAATTAAAAATTCAAAATATGAGGTACTTGGTACTTATAAATATTTTTTTTGACTTTCTGAAAAGGTCTCAGTGACACTTATGAAGACCCTACGTTTTCACATTTTTTTCAATGAATTCCAAGTCGTATATTTATTGGTACCTGACGATATATGTCGATTTTTATGATCGGACTTAGAATTAAAAATTCACAATATGAGGTACTTGGTACTTATAAATATTTTTTTTGACTTTCTGAAAAGGTCTCAGTGACTTTTATGAAGACCCTACGTTTTCACATTTTTTTCAATGAATTCCAAGTCGTATATTTATTGGTACCTGACGATATATGTCGATTTTTATGATCGGACTTAGAATTAAAAATTCAAAATATGAGGTACTTGGTACTTATAAATATTTTTTTTGACTTTCTGAAAAGGTCTCAGTGACACTTATGAAGACCCTACGTTTTCACATTTTTTTCAATGAATTCCAAGTCGTATATTTATTGGTACCTAACGATATATGTCGATTTTTATGATCGGACTTAGAATTAAAAATTCAAAATATGAGGTACTTATAAATATTTTTTTTGACTTTCTGAAAAGGTCTCAGTGACACTTATGAAGACCCTACGTTTTCACATTTTTTTCAATGAATTCCAAGTCGTATATTTATTGGTACCTGACGATATATGTCGATTTTTATGATCGGACTTAGAATTAAAAATTCAAAATATGAGGTACTTGGTACTTATAAATATTTTTTTTGACTTTCTGAAAAGGTCTCAGTGACACTTATGAAGACCCTACGTTTTCACATTTTTTTCAATGAATTCCAAGTCGTATATTTATTGGTACCTGACGATATATGTCGATTTTTATGATCGGACTTAGAATTAAAAATTCAAAATATGAGGTACTTATAAATATTTTTTTTGACTTTCTGAAAAGGTCTCAGTGACACTTATGAAGACCCTACGTTTTCACATTTTTTTCAATGAATTCCAAGTCGTATATTTATTGGTACCTGACGATATATGTCGATTTTTATGATCGGACTTAGAATTAAAAATTCAAAATATGAGGTACTTGGTACTTATAAATATTTTTTTTTGATTTTCTGAAAAGGTCTCAGTGACACTTATGAAGACCCTACGTTTTCACATTTTTTTCAATGAATTCCAAGTCGTATATTTATTGGTACCTGACGATATATGTCGATTTTTATGATCGGACTTAGAATTAAAAATTCAAAATATGAGGTACTTGGTACTTATAAATATTTTTTTTGACTTTCTGAAAAGGTCTCAGTGACTTTTATGAAGACCCTACGTTTTCACATTTTTTTCAATGAATTCCAAGTCGTATATTTATTGGTACCTGACGATATATGTCGATTTTTATGATCAACTTAGAATTAAAAATTCAAAATATGAGGTACTTGGTACTTATAAATATTTTTTTTGACTTTCTGAAAAGGTCTCAGTGACACTTATGAAGACCCTACGTTTTCACATTTTTTTTCAATGAATTCCAAGTCGTATATTTATTGGTACCTGACGATATATGTCGATTTTTATGATCGGACTTAGAATTAAAAATTCAAAATATGAGGTACTTGGTACTTATAAATATTTTTTTTGACTTTCTGAAAAGGTCTCAGTGACACTTATGAAGACCCTACGTTTTCACATTTTTTTCAATGAATTCCAAGTCGTATATTTATTGGTACCTGACGATATATGTCGATTTTTATGATCAACTTAGAATTAAAAATTCAAAATATGAGGTACTTGGTACTTATAAATATTTTTTTTTACTTTCTGAAAAGGTCTCAGTGACACTTATGAAGACCCTACGTTTTCACATTTTTTTCAATGAATTCCAAGTCGTATATTTATTGGTACCTGACGATATATGTCGATTTTTATGATCGGACTTAGAATTAAAAATTCAAAATATGAGGTACTTATAAATATTTTTTTTGACTTTCTGAAAAGGTCTCAGTGACACTTATGAAGACCCTACGTTTTCACATTTTTTTCAATGAATTCCAAGTCGTATATTTATTGGTACCTGACGATATATGTCGATTTTTATGATCGGACTTAGAATTAAAAATTCAAAATATGAGGTACTTATAAATATTTTTTTTGACTTTCTGAAAAGGTCTCAGTGACACTTATGAAGACCCTACGTTTTCACATTTTTTTCAATGAATTCCAAGTCGTATATTTATTGGTACCTGACGATATATGTCGATTTTTATGATCGGACTTAGAATTAAAAATTCAAAATATGAGGTACTTATAAATATTTTTTTTGACTTTCTGAAAAGGTCTCAGTGACACTTATGAAGACCCTACGTTTTCACATTTTTTTCAATGAATTCCAAGTCGTATATTTATTGGTACCTGACGATATATGTCGATTTTTATGATCGGACTTAGAATTAAAAATTCAAAATATGAGGTACTTGGTACTTATAAATATTTTTTTTTGATTTTCTGAAAAGGTCTCAGTGACACTTATGAAGACCCTACGTTTTCACATTTTTTTCAATGAATTCCAAGTCGTATATTTATTGGTACCTGACGATATATGTCGATTTTTATGATCGGACTTAGAATTAAAAATTCAAAATATGAGGTACTTGGTACTTATAAATATTTTTTTTGACTTTCTGAAAAGGTCTCAGTGACACTTATGAAGACCCTACGTTTTCACATTTTTTTCAAAGAATTCCAAGTCGTATATTTATTGGTACCTGACGATATATGTCGATTTTTATGATCGGACTTAGAATTAAAAATTCACAATATGAGGTACTTATAAATATTTTTTTTGACTTTCTGAAAAGGTCTCAGTGACACTTATGAAGACCCTACGTTTTCACATTTTTTTCAATGAATTCCAAGTCGTATATTTATTGGTACCTGACGATATATGTCGATTTTTATGATCGGACTTAGAATTAAAAATTCAAAATATGAGGTACTTGGTACTTATAAATATTTTTTTTGACTTTCTGAAAAGGTCTCAGTGACTTTTATGAAGACCCTACGTTTTCACATTTTTTTCAATGAATTCCAAGTCGTATATTTATTGGTACCTGACGATATATGTCGATTTTTATGATCAACTTAGAATTAAAAATTCAAAATATGAGGTACTTGGTACTTATAAATATTTTTTTTGACTTTCTGAAAAGGTCTCAGTGACACTTATGAAGACCCTACGTTTTCACATTTTTTTCAATGAATTCCAAGTCGTATATTTATTGGTACCTGACGATATATGTCGATTTTTATGATCAACTTAGAATTAAAAATTCACAATATGAGGTACTTGGTACTTATAAATATTTTTTTTGACTTTCTGAAAAGGTCTCAGTGACACTTATGAAGACCCTACGTTTTCACATTTTTTTCAATGAATTCCAAGTCGTATATTTATTGGTACCTGACGATATATGTCGATTTTTATGATCGGACTTAGAATTAAAAATTCAAAATATGAGGTACTTGGTACTTATAAATATTTTTTTTGACTTTCTGAAAAGGTCTCAGTGACACTTATGAAGACCCTACGTTTTCACATTTTTTTCAATGAATTCCAAGTCGTATATTTATTGGTACCTGACGATATATGTCGATTTTTATGATCGGACTTAGAATTAAAAATTCACAATATGAGGTACTTGGTACTTATAAATATTTTTTTTGACTTTCTGAAAAGGTCTCAGTGACACTTATGAAGACCCTACGTTTTCACATTTTTTTCAATGAATTCCAAGTCGTATATTTATTGGTACCTAACGATATATGTCGATTTTTATGATCGGACTTAGAATTAAAAATTCAAAATATGAGGTACTTATAAATATTTTTTTTGACTTTCTGAAAAGGTCTCAGTGACACTTATGAAGACCCTACGTTTTCACATTTTTTTCAATGAATTCCAAGTCGTATATTTATTGGTACCTGACGATATATGTCGATTTTTATGATCGGACTTAGAATTAAAAATTCAAAATATGAGGTACTTGGTACTTATAAATATTTTTTTTGACTTTCTGAAAAGGTCTCAGTGACACTTATGAAGACCCTACGTTTTCACATTTTTTTCAATGAATTCCAAGTCGTATATTTATTGGTACCTGACGATATATGTCGATTTTTATGATCGGACTTAGAATTAAAAATTCAAAATATGAGGTACTTATAAATATTTTTTTTGACTTTCTGAAAAGGTCTCAGTGACACTTATGAAGACCCTACGTTTTCACATTTTTTTCAATGAATTCCAAGTCGTATATTTATTGGTACCTGACGATATATGTCGATTTTTATGATCGGACTTAGAATTAAAAATTCAAAATATGAGGTACTTGGTACTTATAAATATTTTTTTTTGATTTTCTGAAAAGGTCTCAGTGACACTTATGAAGACCCTACGTTTTCACATTTTTTTCAATGAATTCCAAGTCGTATATTTATTGGTACCTGACGATATATGTCGATTTTTATGATCGGACTTAGAATTAAAAATTCAAAATATTCAAAAAATGGGGAGTGGTGCGCATGCGCCAAGTAGTGAGGTGTTGATTTTGAGCTGGTGCCCTTTCCGAGACCCTGGCGGTTGGTGGACGTCGAGTTGACCCTTGAGTGGTGACTTTTCTGTTTCTTGAGTGTGTGAAGACACCCCAGAAGTGAAGTTGGCCCTCTTCATCGCCTATTTTGTGAGAAAATCTGCTCGCAAAAATGATGCCGGACGATTACTATGCGATTCCGCCGCCTGTCATGATGCGCCCGCTTGGTGATCAAGGTGCTCTCACTCGCATCTGCTGGACGCTGGCCGAAGTCCTGCGGGAACTGCAAGCCCTTTCACATCGAGAGGAGTCCCCGGAAGATAGTGTGGTAGCAAGAATGGAGCGAGAGTATCAACTTTTCCTTGCCAGAGAAAAGGAGGCGTGGCTGCAGTACAAGATACCTCTTCGGCCGCCGAAAACAAAGGTCGTAATGTTACCTGGGGCAAATCTTTTCGTCGACTCACCACCCTCGATGTCTATTGGCCATTGTGTCGCCGAAGATTTCGAAATGTCGGCCGGACTTGCAATTGATTTCCGAGAGCTTTTCGGCAATGTGAACTACCTGCTGTCTTTGGGGCTGAAAGTCGGACAGGTTGCGGTCCTTCCAGTACAGCAGAACGACGGTACCTTCAGGTATGCTCTGTACATCATCACCAAGGAGAAGTCGAGAGGAACTCGCCCGACACGTGAAAACTTTGAAGCCGCCATCGTCTCTCTCCGTGATGTCTGCACGGCACTCGGCATTAAGCAATTAGGGCTCCCTAAAATTGGAGCGGGACTTGACAAACTTCCATGGGAGTTCAGCCTTGAGGTTCTGGAGCGAGTTTTTGCTAACTCGAAAACGGAGGTTTTTATTTTCGAGGGCACCAACGATTTTACGAGGAGGAATTTCCACAAGACGACAACCTCTCCGGCCTCGAGCAGCCTCGATGACGAATTTCCGCCGCTCGCCAAGACCTCGCAGGCCGAGCCCCTCGTACAAAAGAGACAAAGCATAAGTCTTATCGATTCAGTCCCCCAGATTGGAAAACAAAATAATTTACAAAAATGTTCTGTTGTTTCAGCTGCGTCGCCGAGCCACCAAAAAAATAAAAAGAAGTCGCCCACTCGTCGATGGGAGACCGACATGGCCAAACAGCAGGCGCGCCTGGAGCAGGTGGCGAGGCCCGCAGCTGACCCTGGGCCTGGCGGTGCCCCATCAGAAGCTGCCAAAATTACAGCAGGACTAGGTGGACCAGCTGGGCGCACACCGGAGACCTGTAACAAAGCTGGGGTGCCCTCCCGTGCGTCCAGCCCCACCTCATCATCTGCTAGCAAAGGTGAAACAACTTTTATTCAGTCAACCTACCCTGAGGAGGAAACTAATTTTAGTCTGGAGGCCAACTCTCCTGGAGGCGACGGCAAGAAGGAGTCCATGAGCCTGGCGAAATTCTTTGCTGACCTGGAAGGAGGAAGGGAGGCTGAGAGTCTTCGGGAAAGCTTTGCCGGTGGGGGTAGCCTGCACCAGCTGCCCCCACTTGATTCCAATCACCGACCCCCCCGGCAAACTCCCAATGTAAAGGTAACAGTCGGTGTCTCACACATACCCGAAGTCTCACCACTCTCTCCGCTCGAGCCCTCAGAACAGTCTAACCCCGCCCCACCCTTGGCTCCTGATGCGCCCAGTTCAGTTGACCTGGCCAGTGAGCTGTCCGGCATGAGGCGAAGCATCGACGCGCTGGCCGAGAAAGTCTCGGTCGGGCTACGTGGGACAGTCCCGGTCAACATCAGGCGACCGCAGCCGAGAAAGGAGGCCGGCCCCGTGCGCAACTTGAGTAAGCAGCCCGCCCCATCGGCTCCATCTCCGAAGATTGCCGCACCATCACCCTCAAACTCCACATCAATAAATTACAGAAGAAACTCAAAAAACACAAACAACAAGTCCCTTCCAAAAAACACTTAAGTAATTTAAAAATACTAAATTTGAATGTTCGAGGCCTTAAGACACCCAATAAGTATACTGAATTCACTAGCTTCATTCACAGTCTAAAAGAGCGTCCAGATCTAATTGTAATTACGGAACACTGGTTGGATGCACTTGAAGTCAAAAACTTTTATCTGGATGGATTCGAACTATTATCCTACTTTGGAAGAAGCATAAAAAAACATGAAAGGGGTGGGGTTCTAATTCTGAAAAATAAATTAATCAAAGGCTCAACAAAAGCTGTTAAAATATATTCAAGGGAAATGTTCTATGAGTTCTGTGCAAGTAAATTAACTCTCCGGTCTGAAAATATTAATGTAATTGGTATTTATCGACCGAGCAATCCGAGTTCAAACACAGTAGTTCCTGAATTTTTAGAACACTTAGACACAGTACTTATGCAATCTAGATTTAGTGGCCACTTAATTTTAGCCGGAGATCTTAATATCGATCTTCTTGGTAATGACAATAATAGCGCTAAATTAAAAGAGATTACTAAATTTCACAATTTAAACCTGTTGAATGTAAATAAAATAACTAGGGAAAATGTAAATGGCGGTACACTTTTAGACCATGTTTACGCTAATTTCAATCTCGAAAGCTCGTTCGAAATTATTCCCATGTTATTTTCTGATCATTGCGCCGTATACGTGTCTGTTTCTCTGCCAGTCGAAAAATTGACAGATAGTTTTAAATATGTCAGAAATTATTCGGAAGAAAATTTTCTCAGATTTAATTCTTTGCTTGAACAAGAATATTGGGGTCAAGTATATCAGGCTAGCTCAATTGATACTAAAAGTGAAAAATTCATGGCCATACTAATTAAACACTTTGAAAAATCCTTCCCAATGAAACGTGTAACAATAAGAGCAAACCAAACTGGAAAAATTAAACTATCCGAGGAAACAAAAAAACTACAGAAAAATATGATCGAACTCAGTTTAGAAATAAAATCGAACTTGGATCAAAATAAAATTTTGGATATGAAGACCAAATTAAAATCTTTTAAGAAAAAAGTCTTGGACAATATTCAAAAAGAAACTAAAGTAGTAAATGACAATAAAATATCAAAAGCAAAAAATAAATCTAGTGCAGCCTGGAAACTTATTAACTCACAATCTTGTAAAAATAAAAATTTAGATTCTATTGAGGCGTTGAATATTGATGGTGTTAATGAGTCAATTAAACTTAATATAGCTAATTGCCTGAATAATAAGTTTGTCGAATCAGAGCCAGATGTAAGTAATATAAATGTAGATGACTGCTCGAAACTGATAGATGATAATAATATTACGGCTCAAAGCCTACAGTTGATGAAAGATTTTGAGATTTATAGTATAATTAATCAGCTTCCGACTAAACACTCATATGGGTGGGACGGAATCTCAACTAATGTCTTGAAAAAAATCTCAATCTATATTACCGCCCCACTTACTCATCTTATAAACGAGTCATTTTTGCAAGGGAGATTTCCTGATAATATGAAACTAGCTAAAATAATTCCACTGTTTAAAAAAGGTGAAAAGGATGATCCTTCTAATTATAGACCAATAGCTATTACTTCAGCAATATCTAAAGTGTATGAAAAAGCTTTTCTACATAGACTTGATACTCACCTTACTGTAAATAATATCCTAATCCCTGATCAACATGGTTTTAGAAAAGGAAAAAGTACAGTGACAGCCCTTTATAGTTATGTAACATCTCTGTATGAATCTGTTGAAGCCAGGGAGAAGGTTAATGTTATACTGTATGATTTTTCAAATGCATTTGGAACACTTTACCCGCCTCTTCTTGTCCACAAACTAAAACTATACGGCTTACATAAAAATCTGCTCTTGTGGCTTGAATGTTTTTTGACAAAAAGGAAACAGTATGTACAACTGAAAAATCTTGGTTGTGATCGATATGAAGAATTTATTAATTCAGATGTAATCGAGAGTAATATGGGTGTGCCTCAGGGCACAGTCCTTGGCCCAATTGGCTTCACTACGTACTTAAATGATATTGCCCTTGTTGTTCTCCTGGCTCTCCTTATTCTATTTGCTGACGATTCCACAGCAATCGTTAAAGGTGATTCTTCTTCTGAAGTGAATTCAAAAACTGTCGCCGTGAACGAAAGCTTTGTCGGATTTGCAAAAGATAATTTCCTTAGAATTAACTCCAAAAAATCTAAAATTTTGCAAATACATACAAGCCAAACTAGAAATTTAGTCCAACCTGAAGTCACTATTGATGATCAGAAAATAGAAATCTCAAAGACTGGTAGATTATTAGGAGTACAAATAAACGACACTTTAAATTGGACTGATCAATGTGATAAAGTTGTTAAAAAACTACGAAGTGTTACACATGTATTTACTAGATTAAAATATACAGTTTCCGATGATATTCTTAAATTGATATATTATGCCCATGTACAAAGTCATATAATGTACGGAATTGTGATCTGGGGGGGCTCATGTCATTTAATAAATGTTTTTCGAGCACAAAAAAGAGCCTTGAGAGCTATGGCAGGCGTTCCGTATTGGAGATCAAATGAAGCTCTGGATTCCTGTAAACCTTTATTCATAAAATATAATATTATGACAGTGCCTTCTCTATATATACTTGAATGTATTAAATTTCTAGTGCGGAATCGTCACCTCTTTCGGAAATATTGTGATAGTGTGGATACAAGGAGGTTGACTCGATATAATCAAAGAAACTTTTGTGTAAATGACCTAGTTGTGAGGGAAGTTACTCTTAAAAAATCTGTAGAAAGTCCTGACTATATGAATCTTTAATGCCCTGCCTAGAAACTTGAAAACCCTCGAAAATGACGAGGTACTTGTTAAAGAAGTGAAAGCTTTTGTACTGCAACATCAATTTTATGACTTAAACGAATTCTACCGTTTAAATAATGCTATGTATGTTGACTTATTTTAAAAAGTGTTAATTGCTATCGCAACTTAATGCTTAACAAAATAAATAAAATTTTGAATTTGAATTTGAATTTGAAAATTTGAATTTGAATTTGAGGTACTTGGTACTTATAAATATTTTTTTTGACTTTCTGAAAAGGTCTCAGTGACTTTTATGAAGACCCTACGTTTTCACATTTTTTTCAATGAATTCCAAGTCGTATATTTATTGGTACCTGACGATATATGTCGATTTTTATGATCAACTTAGAATTAAAAATTCAAAATATGAGGTACTTGGTACTTATAAATATTTTTTTTGACTTTCTGAAAAGGTCTCAGTGACACTTATGAAGACCCTACGTTTTCACATTTTTTTTCAATGAATTCCAAGTCGTATATTTATTGGTACCTGACGATATATGTCGATTTTTATGATCGGACTTAGAATTAAAAATTCAAAATATGAGGTACTTGGTACTTATAAATATTTTTTTTGACTTTCTGAAAAGGTCTCAGTGACACTTATGAAGACCCTACGTTTTCACATTTTTTTCAATGAATTCCAAGTCGTATATTTATTGGTACCTGACGATATATGTCGATTTTTATGATCGGACTTAGAATTAAAAATTCACAATATGAGGTACTTATAAATATTTTTTTTGACTTTCTGAAAAGGTCTCAGTGACACTTATGAAGACCCTACGTTTTCACATTTTTTTCAATGAATTCCAAGTCGTATATTTATTGGTACCTGACGATATATGTCGATTTTTATGATCGGACTTAGAATTAAAAATTCAAAATATGAGGTACTTGGTACTTATAAATATTTTTTTTGACTTTCTGAAAAGGTCTCAGTGACTTTTATGAAGACCCTACGTTTTCACATTTTTTTCAATGAATTCCAAGTCGTATATTTATTGGTACCTGACGATATATGTCGATTTTTATGATCAACTTAGAATTAAAAATTCAAAATATGAGGTACTTGGTACTTATAAATATTTTTTTTGACTTTCTGAAAAGGTCTCAGTGACACTTATGAAGACCCTACGTTTTCACATTTTTTTCAATGAATTCCAAGTCGTATATTTATTGGTACCTGACGATATATGTCGATTTTTATGATCAACTTAGAATTAAAAATTCACAATATGAGGTACTTGGTACTTATAAATATTTTTTTTGACTTTCTGAAAAGGTCTCAGTGACACTTATGAAGACCCTACGTTTTCACATTTTTTTCAATGAATTCCAAGTCGTATATTTATTGGTACCTGACGATATATGTCGATTTTTATGATCGGACTTAGAATTAAAAATTCAAAATATGAGGTACTTGGTACTTATAAATATTTTTTTTGACTTTCTGAAAAGGTCTCAGTGACACTTATGAAGACCCTACGTTTTCACATTTTTTTCAATGAATTCCAAGTCGTATATTTATTGGTACCTGACGATATATGTCGATTTTTATGATCGGACTTAGAATTAAAAATTCACAATATGAGGTACTTGGTACTTATAAATATTTTTTTTGACTTTCTGAAAAGGTCTCAGTGACACTTATGAAGACCCTACGTTTTCACATTTTTTTCAATGAATTCCAAGTCGTATATTTATTGGTACCTAACGATATATGTCGATTTTTATGATCGGACTTAGAATTAAAAATTCAAAATATGAGGTACTTATAAATATTTTTTTTGACTTTCTGAAAAGGTCTCAGTGACACTTATGAAGACCCTACGTTTTCACATTTTTTTCAATGAATTCCAAGTCGTATATTTATTGGTACCTGACGATATATGTCGATTTTTATGATCGGACTTAGAATTAAAAATTCAAAATATGAGGTACTTGGTACTTATAAATATTTTTTTTGACTTTCTGAAAAGGTCTCAGTGACACTTATGAAGACCCTACGTTTTCACATTTTTTTCAATGAATTCCAAGTCGTATATTTATTGGTACCTGACGATATATGTCGATTTTTATGATCGGACTTAGAATTAAAAATTCAAAATATGAGGTACTTATAAATATTTTTTTTGACTTTCTGAAAAGGTCTCAGTGACACTTATGAAGACCCTACGTTTTCACATTTTTTTCAATGAATTCCAAGTCGTATATTTATTGGTACCTGACGATATATGTCGATTTTTATGATCGGACTTAGAATTAAAAATTCAAAATATGAGGTACTTGGTACTTATAAATATTTTTTTTTGATTTTCTGAAAAGGTCTCAGTGACACTTATGAAGACCCTACGTTTTCACATTTTTTTCAATGAATTCCAAGTCGTATATTTATTGGTACCTGACGATATATGTCGATTTTTATGATCGGACTTAGAATTAAAAATTCAAAATATGAGGTACTTGGTACTTATAAATATTTTTTTTGACTTTCTGAAAAGGTCTCAGTGACTTTTATGAAGACCCTACGTTTTCACATTTTTTTCAATGAATTCCAAGTCGTATATTTATTGGTACCTGACGATATATGTCGATTTTTATGATCAACTTAGAATTAAAAATTCAAAATATGAGGTACTTGGTACTTATAAATATTTTTTTTGACTTTCTGAAAAGGTCTCAGTGACACTTATGAAGACCCTACGTTTTCACATTTTTTTTCAATGAATTCCAAGTCGTATATTTATTGGTACCTGACGATATATGTCGATTTTTATGATCGGACTTAGAATTAAAAATTCAAAATATGAGGTACTTGGTACTTATAAATATTTTTTTTGACTTTCTGAAAAGGTCTCAGTGACACTTATGAAGACCCTACGTTTTCACATTTTTTTCAATGAATTCCAAGTCGTATATTTATTGGTACCTGACGATATATGTCGATTTTTATGATCAACTTAGAATTAAAAATTCAAAATATGAGGTACTTGGTACTTATAAATATTTTTTTTTACTTTCTGAAAAGGTCTCAGTGACACTTATGAAGACCCTACGTTTTCACATTTTTTTCAATGAATTCCAAGTCGTATATTTATTGGTACCTGACGATATATGTCGATTTTTATGATCGGACTTAGAATTAAAAATTCAAAATATGAGGTACTTATAAATATTTTTTTTGACTTTCTGAAAAGGTCTCAGTGACACTTATGAAGACCCTACGTTTTCACATTTTTTTCAATGAATTCCAAGTCGTATATTTATTGGTACCTGACGATATATGTCGATTTTTATGATCGGACTTAGAATTAAAAATTCAAAATATGAGGTACTTGGTACTTATAAATATTTTTTTTTGATTTTCTGAAAAGGTCTCAGTGACACTTATGAAGACCCTACGTTTTCACATTTTTTTCAATGAATTCCAAGTCGTATATTTATTGGTACCTGACGATATATGTCGATTTTTATGATCGGACTTAGAATTAAAAATTCAAAATATGAGGTACTTGGTACTTATAAATATTTTTTTTGACTTTCTGAAAAGGTCTCAGTGACACTTATGAAGACCCTACGTTTTCACATTTTTTTCAAAGAATTCCAAGTCGTATATTTATTGGTACCTGACGATATATGTCGATTTTTATGATCGGACTTAGAATTAAAAATTCACAATATGAGGTACTTATAAATATTTTTTTTGACTTTCTGAAAAGGTCTCAGTGACACTTATGAAGACCCTACGTTTTCACATTTTTTTCAATGAATTCCAAGTCGTATATTTATTGGTACCTGACGATATATGTCGATTTTTATGATCGGACTTAGAATTAAAAATTCAAAATATGAGGTACTTGGTACTTATAAATATTTTTTTTGACTTTCTGAAAAGGTCTCAGTGACTTTTATGAAGACCCTACGTTTTCACATTTTTTTCAATGAATTCCAAGTCGTATATTTATTGGTACCTGACGATATATGTCGATTTTTATGATCAACTTAGAATTAAAAATTCAAAATATGAGGTACTTGGTACTTATAAATATTTTTTTTGACTTTCTGAAAAGGTCTCAGTGACACTTATGAAGACCCTACGTTTTCACATTTTTTTCAATGAATTCCAAGTCGTATATTTATTGGTACCTGACGATATATGTCGATTTTTATGATCGGACTTAGAATTAAAAATTCAAAATATGAGGTACTTGGTACTTATAAATATTTTTTTTGACTTTCTGAAAAGGTCTCAGTGACACTTATGAAGACCCTACGTTTTCACATTTTTTTCAATGAATTCCAAGTCGTATATTTATTGGTACCTGACGATATATGTCGATTTTTATGATCGGACTTAGAATTAAAAATTCACAATATGAGGTACTTATAAATATTTTTTTTGACTTTCTGAAAAGGTCTCAGTGACACTTATGAAGACCCTACGTTTTCACATTTTTTTCAATGAATTCCAAGTCGTATATTTATTGGTACCTGACGATATATGTCGATTTTTATGATCGGACTTAGAATTAAAAATTCAAAATATGAGGTACTTGGTACTTATAAATATTTTTTTTGACTTTCTGAAAAGGTCTCAGTGACTTTTATGAAGACCCTACGTTTTCACATTTTTTTCAATGAATTCCAAGTCGTATATTTATTGGTACCTGACGATATATGTCGATTTTTATGATCAACTTAGAATTAAAAATTCAAAATATGAGGTACTTGGTACTTATAAATATTTTTTTTGACTTTCTGAAAAGGTCTCAGTGACACTTATGAAGACCCTACGTTTTCACATTTTTTTCAATGAATTCCAAGTCGTATATTTATTGGTACCTGACGATATATGTCGATTTTTATGATCAACTTAGAATTAAAAATTCACAATATGAGGTACTTGGTACTTATAAATATTTTTTTTGACTTTCTGAAAAGGTCTCAGTGACACTTATGAAGACCCTACGTTTTCACATTTTTTTCAATGAATTCCAAGTCGTATATTTATTGGTACCTGACGATATATGTCGATTTTTATGATCGGACTTAGAATTAAAAATTCAAAATATGAGGTACTTGGTACTTATAAATATTTTTTTTGACTTTCTGAAAAGGTCTCAGTGACACTTATGAAGACCCTACGTTTTCACATTTTTTTCAATGAATTCCAAGTCGTATATTTATTGGTACCTGACGATATATGTCGATTTTTATGATCGGACTTAGAATTAAAAATTCAAAATATGAGGTACTTGGTACTTATAAATATTTTTTTTTGATTTTCTGAAAAGGTCTCAGTGACACTTATGAAGACCCTACGTTTTCACATTTTTTTCAATGAATTCCAAGTCGTATATTTATTGGTACCTGACGATATATGTCGATTTTTATGATCGGACTTAGAATTAAAAATTCAAAATATGAGGTACTTGGTACTTATAAATATTTTTTTTGACTTTCTGAAAAGGTCTCAGTGACTTTTATGAAGACCCTACGTTTTCACATTTTTTTCAATGAATTCCAAGTCGTATATTTATTGGTACCTGACGATATATGTCGATTTTTATGATCAACTTAGAATTAAAAATTCAAAATATGAGGTACTTGGTACTTATAAATATTTTTTTTGACTTTCTGAAAAGGTCTCAGTGACACTTATGAAGACCCTACGTTTTCACATTTTTTTTCAATGAATTCCAAGTCGTATATTTATTGGTACCTGACGATATATGTCGATTTTTATGATCGGACTTAGAATTAAAAATTCAAAATATGAGGTACTTGGTACTTATAAATATTTTTTTTGACTTTCTGAAAAGGTCTCAGTGACACTTATGAAGACCCTACGTTTTCACATTTTTTTCAATGAATTCCAAGTCGTATATTTATTGGTACCTGACGATATATGTCGATTTTTATGATCAACTTAGAATTAAAAATTCAAAATATGAGGTACTTGGTACTTATAAATATTTTTTTTTACTTTCTGAAAAGGTCTCAGTGACACTTATGAAGACCCTACGTTTTCACATTTTTTTCAATGAATTCCAAGTCGTATATTTATTGGTACCTGACGATATATGTCGATTTTTATGATCGGACTTAGAATTAAAAATTCAAAATATGAGGTACTTATAAATATTTTTTTTGACTTTCTGAAAAGGTCTCAGTGACACTTATGAAGACCCTACGTTTTCACATTTTTTTCAATGAATTCCAAGTCGTATATTTATTGGTACCTGACGATATATGTCGATTTTTATGATCGGACTTAGAATTAAAAATTCAAAATATGAGGTACTTGGTACTTATAAATATTTTTTTTTGATTTTCTGAAAAGGTCTCAGTGACACTTATGAAGACCCTACGTTTTCACATTTTTTTCAATGAATTCCAAGTCGTATATTTATTGGTACCTGACGATATATGTCGATTTTTATGATCGGACTTAGAATTAAAAATTCAAAATATGAGGTACTTGGTACTTATAAATATTTTTTTTGACTTTCTGAAAAGGTCTCAGTGACACTTATGAAGACCCTACGTTTTCACATTTTTTTCAAAGAATTCCAAGTCGTATATTTATTGGTACCTGACGATATATGTCGATTTTTATGATCGGACTTAGAATTAAAAATTCACAATATGAGGTACTTATAAATATTTTTTTTGACTTTCTGAAAAGGTCTCAGTGACACTTATGAAGACCCTACGTTTTCACATTTTTTTCAATGAATTCCAAGTCGTATATTTATTGGTACCTGACGATATATGTCGATTTTTATGATCGGACTTAGAATTAAAAATTCAAAATATGAGGTACTTGGTACTTATAAATATTTTTTTTGACTTTCTGAAAAGGTCTCAGTGACTTTTATGAAGACCCTACGTTTTCACATTTTTTTCAATGAATTCCAAGTCGTATATTTATTGGTACCTGACGATATATGTCGATTTTTATGATCAACTTAGAATTAAAAATTCAAAATATGAGGTACTTGGTACTTATAAATATTTTTTTTGACTTTCTGAAAAGGTCTCAGTGACACTTATGAAGACCCTACGTTTTCACATTTTTTTCAATGAATTCCAAGTCGTATATTTATTGGTACCTGACGATATATGTCGATTTTTATGATCGGACTTAGAATTAAAAATTCAAAATATGAGGTACTTGGTACTTATAAATATTTTTTTTGACTTTCTGAAAAGGTCTCAGTGACACTTATGAAGACCCTACGTTTTCACATTTTTTTCAATGAATTCCAAGTCGTATATTTATTGGTACCTGACGATATATGTCGATTTTTATGATCGGACTTAGAATTAAAAATTCACAATATGAGGTACTTATAAATATTTTTTTTGACTTTCTGAAAAGGTCTCAGTGACACTTATGAAGACCCTACGTTTTCACATTTTTTTCAATGAATTCCAAGTCGTATATTTATTGGTACCTGACGATATATGTCGATTTTTATGATCGGACTTAGAATTAAAAATTCAAAATATGAGGTACTTGGTACTTATAAATATTTTTTTTGACTTTCTGAAAAGGTCTCAGTGACTTTTATGAAGACCCTACGTTTTCACATTTTTTTCAATGAATTCCAAGTCGTATATTTATTGGTACCTGACGATATATGTCGATTTTTATGATCAACTTAGAATTAAAAATTCAAAATATGAGGTACTTGGTACTTATAAATATTTTTTTTGACTTTCTGAAAAGGTCTCAGTGACACTTATGAAGACCCTACGTTTTCACATTTTTTTCAATGAATTCCAAGTCGTATATTTATTGGTACCTGACGATATATGTCGATTTTTATGATCAACTTAGAATTAAAAATTCACAATATGAGGTACTTGGTACTTATAAATATTTTTTTTGACTTTCTGAAAAGGTCTCAGTGACACTTATGAAGACCCTACGTTTTCACATTTTTTTCAATGAATTCCAAGTCGTATATTTATTGGTACCTGACGATATATGTCGATTTTTATGATCGGACTTAGAATTAAAAATTCAAAATATGAGGTACTTGGTACTTATAAATATTTTTTTTGACTTTCTGAAAAGGTCTCAGTGACACTTATGAAGACCCTACGTTTTCACATTTTTTTCAATGAATTCCAAGTCGTATATTTATTGGTACCTGACGATATATGTCGATTTTTATGATCGGACTTAGAATTAAAAATTCACAATATGAGGTACTTGGTACTTATAAATATTTTTTTTGACTTTCTGAAAAGGTCTCAGTGACACTTATGAAGACCCTACGTTTTCACATTTTTTTCAATGAATTCCAAGTCGTATATTTATTGGTACCTAACGATATATGTCGATTTTTATGATCGGACTTAGAATTAAAAATTCAAAATATGAGGTACTTATAAATATTTTTTTTGACTTTCTGAAAAGGTCTCAGTGACACTTATGAAGACCCTACGTTTTCACATTTTTTTCAATGAATTCCAAGTCGTATATTTATTGGTACCTGACGATATATGTCGATTTTTATGATCGGACTTAGAATTAAAAATTCAAAATATGAGGTACTTGGTACTTATAAATATTTTTTTTGACTTTC
This sequence comes from Neocloeon triangulifer, assembly GCF_031216515.1. Classification (NCBI taxonomy): domain Eukaryota; kingdom Metazoa; phylum Arthropoda; class Insecta; order Ephemeroptera; family Baetidae; genus Neocloeon; species Neocloeon triangulifer. The sequence continues at coordinate 86,486 of NW_026775565.1, read as the reverse complement.
TGAAAAGGTCTCAGTGACACTTATGAAGACCCTACGTTTTCACATTTTTTTCAATGAATTCCAAGTCGTATATTTATTGGTACCTGACGATATATGTCGATTTTTATGATCGGACTTAGAATTAAAAATTCAAAATATGAGGTACTTATAAATATTTTTTTTGACTTTCTGAAAAGGTCTCAGTGACACTTATGAAGACCCTACGTTTTCACATTTTTTTCAATGAATTCCAAGTCGTATATTTATTGGTACCTGACGATATATGTCGATTTTTATGATCGGACTTAGAATTAAAAATTCAAAATATGAGGTACTTGGTACTTATAAATATTTTTTTTTGATTTTCTGAAAAGGTCTCAGTGACACTTATGAAGACCCTACGTTTTCACATTTTTTTCAATGAATTCCAAGTCGTATATTTATTGGTACCTGACGATATATGTCGATTTTTATGATCGGACTTAGAATTAAAAATTCAAAATATGAGGTACTTGGTACTTATAAATATTTTTTTTGACTTTCTGAAAAGGTCTCAGTGACTTTTATGAAGACCCTACGTTTTCACATTTTTTTCAATGAATTCCAAGTCGTATATTTATTGGTACCTGACGATATATGTCGATTTTTATGATCAACTTAGAATTAAAAATTCAAAATATGAGGTACTTGGTACTTATAAATATTTTTTTTGACTTTCTGAAAAGGTCTCAGTGACACTTATGAAGACCCTACGTTTTCACATTTTTTTTCAATGAATTCCAAGTCGTATATTTATTGGTACCTGACGATATATGTCGATTTTTATGATCGGACTTAGAATTAAAAATTCAAAATATGAGGTACTTGGTACTTATAAATATTTTTTTTGACTTTCTGAAAAGGTCTCAGTGACACTTATGAAGACCCTACGTTTTCACATTTTTTTCAATGAATTCCAAGTCGTATATTTATTGGTACCTGACGATATATGTCGATTTTTATGATCAACTTAGAATTAAAAATTCAAAATATGAGGTACTTGGTACTTATAAATATTTTTTTTTACTTTCTGAAAAGGTCTCAGTGACACTTATGAAGACCCTACGTTTTCACATTTTTTTCAATGAATTCCAAGTCGTATATTTATTGGTACCTGACGATATATGTCGATTTTTATGATCGGACTTAGAATTAAAAATTCAAAATATGAGGTACTTATAAATATTTTTTTTGACTTTCTGAAAAGGTCTCAGTGACACTTATGAAGACCCTACGTTTTCACATTTTTTTCAATGAATTCCAAGTCGTATATTTATTGGTACCTGACGATATATGTCGATTTTTATGATCGGACTTAGAATTAAAAATTCAAAATATGAGGTACTTGGTACTTATAAATATTTTTTTTTGATTTTCTGAAAAGGTCTCAGTGACACTTATGAAGACCCTACGTTTTCACATTTTTTTCAATGAATTCCAAGTCGTATATTTATTGGTACCTGACGATATATGTCGATTTTTATGATCGGACTTAGAATTAAAAATTCAAAATATGAGGTACTTGGTACTTATAAATATTTTTTTTGACTTTCTGAAAAGGTCTCAGTGACACTTATGAAGACCCTACGTTTTCACATTTTTTTCAAAGAATTCCAAGTCGTATATTTATTGGTACCTGACGATATATGTCGATTTTTATGATCGGACTTAGAATTAAAAATTCACAATATGAGGTACTTATAAATATTTTTTTTGACTTTCTGAAAAGGTCTCAGTGACACTTATGAAGACCCTACGTTTTCACATTTTTTTCAATGAATTCCAAGTCGTATATTTATTGGTACCTGACGATATATGTCGATTTTTATGATCGGACTTAGAATTAAAAATTCAAAATATGAGGTACTTGGTACTTATAAATATTTTTTTTGACTTTCTGAAAAGGTCTCAGTGACTTTTATGAAGACCCTACGTTTTCACATTTTTTTCAATGAATTCCAAGTCGTATATTTATTGGTACCTGACGATATATGTCGATTTTTATGATCAACTTAGAATTAAAAATTCAAAATATGAGGTACTTGGTACTTATAAATATTTTTTTTGACTTTCTGAAAAGGTCTCAGTGACACTTATGAAGACCCTACGTTTTCACATTTTTTTCAATGAATTCCAAGTCGTATATTTATTGGTACCTGACGATATATGTCGATTTTTATGATCGGACTTAGAATTAAAAATTCAAAATATGAGGTACTTGGTACTTATAAATATTTTTTTTGACTTTCTGAAAAGGTCTCAGTGACACTTATGAAGACCCTACGTTTTCACATTTTTTTCAATGAATTCCAAGTCGTATATTTATTGGTACCTGACGATATATGTCGATTTTTATGATCGGACTTAGAATTAAAAATTCAAAATATGAGGTACTTGGTACTTATTAATATTTTTTTTTGATTTTCTGAAAAGGTCTCAGTGACACTTATGAAGACCCTACGTTTTCACATTTTTTTCAATGAATTCCAAGTCGTATATTTATTGGTACCTGACGATATATGTCGATTTTTATGATCGGACTTAGAATTAAAAATTCAAAATATGAGGTACTTGGTACTTATAAATATTTTTTTTGACTTTCTGAAAAGGTCTCAGTGACACTTATGAAGACCCTACGTTTTCACATTTTTTTCAAAGAATTCCAAGTCGTATATTTATTGGTACCTGACGATATATGTCGATTTTTATGATCGGACTTAGAATTAAAAATTCACAATATGAGGTACTTGGTACTTATAAATATTTTTTTTGACTTTCTGAAAAGGTCTCAGTGACTTTTATGAAGACCCTATGTTTTCACATTTTTTTCAATGAATTCCAAGTCGTATATTTATTGGTACCTGACGATATATGTCGATTTTTATGATCGGACTTAGAATTAAAAATTCAAAATATGAGGTACTTGGTACTTATAAATATTTTTTTTGACTTTCTGAAAAGGTCTCAGTGACACTTATGAAGACCCTACGTTTTCACATTTTTTTCAATGAATTCCAAGTCGTATATTTATTGGTACCTGACGATATATGTCGATTTTTATGATCGGACTTAGAATTAAAAATTCAAAATATGAGGTACTTATAAATATTTTTTTTGACTTTCTGAAAAGGTCTCAGTGACACTTATGAAGACCCTACGTTTTCACATTTTTTTCAATGAATTCCAAGTCGTATATTTATTGGTACCTGACGATATATGTCGATTTTTATGATCGGACTTAGAATTAAAAATTCAAAATATGAGGTACTTGGTACTTATAAATATTTTTTTTGACTTTCTGAAAAGGTCTCAGTGACTTTTATGAAGACCCTACGTTTTCACATTTTTTTCAATGAATTCCAAGTCGTATATTTATTGGTACCTGACGATATATGTCGATTTTTATGATCAACTTAGAATTAAAAATTCAAAATATGAGGTACTTGGTACTTATAAATATTTTTTTTGACTTTCTGAAAAGGTCTCAGTGACACTTATGAAGACCCTACGTTTTCACATTTTTTTCAATGAATTCCAAGTCGTATATTTATTGGTACCTGACGATATATGTCGATTTTTATGATCGGACTTAGAATTAAAAATTCAAAATATGAGGTACTTGGTACTTATAAATATTTTTTTTTGACTTTCTGAAAAGGTCTCAGTGACACTTATGAAGACCCTACGTTTTCACATTTTTTTCAATGAATTCCAAGTCGTATATTTATTGGTACCTGACGATATATGTCGATTTTTATGATCGGACTAAGAATTAAAAATTCAAAATATGAGGTACTTGGTATTTATAAATATTTTTTTTGACTTTCTGAAAAGGTCTCAGTGACACTTATGAAGACCCTACGTTTTCACATTTTTTTCAATGAATTCCAAGTCGTATATTTATTGGTACCTGACGATATATGTCGATTTTTATGATCGGACTTAGAATTAAAAATTCAAAATATGAGGTACTTGGTACTTATAAATATTTTTTTTGACTTTCTGAAAAGGTCTCAGTGACACTTATGAAGACCCTACGTTTTCACATTTTTTTCAAAGAATTCCAAGTCGTATATTTATTGGTACCTGACGATATATGTCGATTTTTATGATCGGACTTAGAATTAAAAATTCACAATATGAGGTACTTATAAATATTTTTTTTGACTTTCTGAAAAGGTCTCAGTGACACTTATGAAGACCCTACGTTTTCACATTTTTTTCAATGAATTCCAAGTCGTATATTTATTGGTACCTGACGATATATGTCGATTTTTATGATCGGACTTAGAATTAAAAATTCAAAATATGAGGTACTTGGTACTTATAAATATTTTTTTTGACTTTCTGAAAAGGTCTCAGTGACTTTTATGAAGACCCTACGTTTTCACATTTTTTTCAATGAATTCCAAGTCGTATATTTATTGGTACCTGACGATATATGTCGATTTTTATGATCAACTTAGAATTAAAAATTCACAATATGAGGTACTTATAAATATTTTTTTTGACTTTCTGAAAAGGTCTCAGTGACACTTATGAAGACCCTACGTTTTCACATTTTTTTCAATGAATTCCAAGTCGTATATTTATTGGTACCTGACGATATATGTCGATTTTTATGATCGGACTTAGAATTAAAAATTCAAAATATGAGGTACTTGGTACTTATAAATATTTTTTTTGACTTTCTGAAAAGGTCTCAGTGACACTTATGAAGACCCTACGTTTTCACATTTTTTTCAATGAATTCCAAGTCGTATATTTATTGGTACCTGACGATATATGTCGATTTTTATGATCGGACTTAGAATTAAAAATTCAAAATATGAGGTACTTGGTACTTATTAATATTTTTTTTTGATTTTCTGAAAAGGTCTCAGTGACACTTATGAAGACCCTACGTTTTCACATTTTTTTCAATGAATTCCAAGTCGTATATTTATTGGTACCTGACGATATATGTCGATTTTTATGATCGGACTTAGAATTAAAAATTCAAAATATGAGGTACTTGGTACTTATAAATATTTTTTTTGACTTTCTGAAAAGGTCTCAGTGACACTTATGAAGACCCTACGTTTTCACATTTTTTTCAAAGAATTCCAAGTCGTATATTTATTGGTACCTGACGATATATGTCGATTTTTATGATCGGACTTAGAATTAAAAATTCACAATATGAGGTACTTGGTACTTATAAATATTTTTTTTGACTTTCTGAAAAGGTCTCAGTGACTTTTATGAAGACCCTATGTTTTCACATTTTTTTCAATGAATTCCAAGTCGTATATTTATTGGTACCTGACGATATATGTCGATTTTTATGATCGGACTTAGAATTAAAAATTCAAAATATGAGGTACTTGGTACTTATAAATATTTTTTTTGACTTTCTGAAAAGGTCTCAGTGACACTTATGAAGACCCTACGTTTTCACATTTTTTTCAATGAATTCCAAGTCGTATATTTATTGGTACCTGACGATATATGTCGATTTTTATGATCGGACTTAGAATTAAAAATTCAAAATATGAGGTACTTGGTACTTATAAATATTTTTTTTGACTTTCTGAAAAGGTCTCAGTGACACTTATGAAGACCCTACGTTTTCACATTTTTTTCAAAGAATTCCAAGTCGTATATTTATTGGTACCTGACGATATATGTCGATTTTTATGATCGGACTTAGAATTAAAAATTCACAATATGAGGTACTTGGTACTTATAAATATTTTTTTTGACTTTCTGAAAAGGTCTCAGTGACTTTTATGAAGACCCTATGTTTTCACATTTTTTTCAAAGAATTCCAAGTCGTATATTTATTGGTACCTGACGATATATGTCGATTTTTATGATCGGACTTAGAATTAAAAATTCAAAATATGAGGTACTTGGTACTTATAAATATTTTTTTTGACTTTCTGAAAAGGTCTCAGTGACACTTATGAAGACCCTACGTTTTCACATTTTTTTCAATGAATTCCAAGTCGTATATTTATTGGTACCTGACGATATATGTCGATTTTTATGATCAACTTAGAATTAAAAATTCAAAATATGAGGTACTTGGTACTTATAAATATTTTTTTTGACTTTCTGAAAAGGTCTCAGTGACACTTATGAAGACCCTACGTTTTCACATTTTTTTCAATGAATTCCAAGTCGTATATTTATTGGTACCTGACGATATATGTCGATTTTTATGATCGGACTTAGAATTAAAAATTCAAAATATGAGGTACTTGGTACTTATAAATATTTTTTTTGACTTTCTGAAAAGGTCTCAGTGACACTTATGAAGACCCTACGTTTTCACATTTTTTTCAATGAATTCCAAGTCGTATATTTATTGGTACCTGACGATATATGTCGATTTTTATGATCGGACTTAGAATTAAAAATTCAAAATATGAGGTACTTGGTACTTATTAATATTTTTTTTTGATTTTCTGAAAAGGTCTCAGTGACACTTATGAAGACCCTACGTTTTCACATTTTTTTCAATGAATTCCAAGTCGTATATTTATTGGTACCTGACGATATATGTCGATTTTTATGATCGGACTTAGAATTAAAAATTCAAAATATGAGGTACTTGGTACTTATAAATATTTTTTTTGACTTTCTGAAAAGGTCTCAGTGACACTTATGAAGACCCTACGTTTTCACATTTTTTTCAAAGAATTCCAAGTCGTATATTTATTGGTACCTGACGATATATGTCGATTTTTATGATCGGACTTAGAATTAAAAATTCACAATATGAGGTACTTGGTACTTATAAATATTTTTTTTGACTTTCTGAAAAGGTCTCAGTGACTTTTATGAAGACCCTATGTTTTCACATTTTTTTCAATGAATTCCAAGTCGTATATTTATTGGTACCTGACGATATATGTCGATTTTTATGATCGGACTTAGAATTAAAAATTCAAAATATGAGGTACTTGGTACTTATAAATATTTTTTTTGACTTTCTGAAAAGGTCTCAGTGACACTTATGAAGACCCTACGTTTTCACATTTTTTTCAATGAATTCCAAGTCGTATATTTATTGGTACCTGACGATATATGTCGATTTTTATGATCGGACTTAGAATTAAAAATTCAAAATATGAGGTACTTATAAATATTTTTTTTGACTTTCTGAAAAGGTCTCAGTGACACTTATGAAGACCCTACGTTTTCACATTTTTTTCAATGAATTCCAAGTCGTATATTTATTGGTACCTGACGATATATGTCGATTTTTATGATCGGACTTAGAATTAAAAATTCAAAATATGAGGTACTTGGTACTTATAAATATTTTTTTTGACTTTCTGAAAAGGTCTCAGTGACTTTTATGAAGACCCTACGTTTTCACATTTTTTTCAATGAATTCCAAGTCGTATATTTATTGGTACCTGACGATATATGTCGATTTTTATGATCAACTTAGAATTAAAAATTCAAAATATGAGGTACTTGGTACTTATAAATATTTTTTTTGACTTTCTGAAAAGGTCTCAGTGACACTTATGAAGACCCTACGTTTTCACATTTTTTTCAATGAATTCCAAGTCGTATATTTATTGGTACCTGACGATATATGTCGATTTTTATGATCGGACTTAGAATTAAAAATTCAAAATATGAGGTACTTGGTACTTATAAATATTTTTTTTTGACTTTCTGAAAAGGTCTCAGTGACACTTATGAAGACCCTACGTTTTCACATTTTTTTCAATGAATTCCAAGTCGTATATTTATTGGTACCTGACGATATATGTCGATTTTTATGATCGGACTAAGAATTAAAAATTCAAAATATGAGGTACTTGGTACTTATAAATATTTTTTTTGACTTTCTGAAAAGGTCTCAGTGACACTTATGAAGACCCTACGTTTTCACATTTTTTTCAATGAATTCCAAGTCGTATATTTATTGGTACCTGACGATATATGTCGATTTTTATGATCAACTTAGAATTAAAAATTCAAAATATGAGGTACTTGGTACTTATAAATATTTTTTTTGACTTTCTGAAAAGGTCTCAGTGACACTTATGAAGACCCTACGTTTTCACATTTTTTTCAATGAATTCCAAGTCGTATATTTATTGGTACCTGACGATATATGTCGATTTTTATGATCGGACTTAGAATTAAAAATTCAAAATATGAGGTACTTATAAATATTTTTTTTGACTTTCTGAAAAGGTCTCAGTGACACTTATGAAGACCCTACGTTTTCACATTTTTTTCAATGAATTCCAAGTCGTATATTTATTGGTACCTGACGATATATGTCGATTTTTATGATCGGACTTAGAATTAAAAATTCAAAATATGAGGTACTTGGTACTTATAAATATTTTTTTTGACTTTCTGAAAAGGTCTCAGTGACACTTATGAAGACCCTACGTTTTCACATTTTTTTCAATGAATTCCAAGTCGTATATTTATTGGTACCTAACGATATATGTCGATTTTTATGATCGGACTTAGAATTAAAAATTCAAAATATGAGGTACTTATAAATATTTTTTTTGACTTTCTGAAAAGGTCTCAGTGACACTTATGAAGACCCTACGTTTTCACATTTTTTTCAATGAATTCCAAGTCGTATATTTATTGGTACCTGACGATATATGTCGATTTTTATGATCAACTTAGAATTAAAAATTCAAAATATGAGGTACTTGGTACTTATAAATATTTTTTTTGACTTTCTGAAAAGGTCTCAGTGACACTTATGAAGACCCTACGTTTTCACATTTTTTTCAATGAATTCCAAGTCGTATATTTATTGGTACCTGACGATATATGTCGATTTTTATGATCGGACTTAGAATTAAAAATTCAAAATATGAGGTACTTGGTACTTATAAATATTTTTTTTGACTTTCTGAAAAGGTCTCAGTGACTTTTATGAAGACCCTATGTTTTCACATTTTTTTCAATGAATTCCAAGTCGTATATTTATTGGTACCTGACGATATATGTCGATTTTTATGATCGGACTTAGAATTAAAAATTCAAAATATGAGGTACTTGGTACTTATAAATATTTTTTTTGACTTTCTGAAAAGGTCTCAGTGACACTTATGAAGACCCTACGTTTTCACATTTTTTTTCAATGAATTCCAAGTCGTATATTTATTGGTACCTGACGATATATGTCGATTTTTATGATCGGACTTAGAATTAAAAATTCAAAATATGAGGTACTTATAAATATTTTTTTTGACTTTCTGAAAAGGTCTCAGTGACACTTATGAAGACCCTACGTTTTCACATTTTTTTCAATGAATTCCAAGTCGTATATTTATTGGTACCTGACGATATATGTCGATTTTTATGATCAACTTAGAATTAAAAATTCAAAATATGAGGTACTTGGTACTTATAAATATTTTTTTTGACTTTCTGAAAAGGTCTCAGTGACACTTATGAAGACCCTACGTTTTCACATTTTTTTCAATGAATTCCAAGTCGTATATTTATTGGTACCTGACGATATATGTCGATTTTTATGATCGGACTAAGAATTAAAAATTCAAAATATGAGGTACTTGGTACTTATAAATATTTTTTTTGACTTTCTGAAAAGGTCTCAGTGACTTTTATGAAGACCCTACGTTTTCACATTTTTTTCAATGAATTCCAAGTCGTATATTTATTGGTACCTGACGATATATGTCGATTTTTATGATCGGACTTAGAATTAAAAATTTAAAATATGAGGTACTTGGTACTTATAAATATTTTTTTTTGACTTTCTGAAAAGGTCTCAGTGACACTTATGAAGACCCTACGTTTTCACATTTTTTTCAATGAATTCCAAGTCGTATATTTATTGCTGTATATTACTTTGCCACTTACATATATTATTAACAACTCATTCTCCGAAGGTAAATTTCCGGATAATATGAAGCTCTCAAAAATTATCCCAATATTTAAAAACAAAGGTGAACGAGAAGACCCATCAAATTACCGACCTATCGCAATAACACCCTCAATATCGAAAATATTTGAAAAAGCTTACCTAAGCCGGCTTGAACAACACCTAGATAGTTGTAACATTATCTCACCAGAACAACATGGCTTTCGCAAAAATAAAAGTACAGTCACTGCTCTTTATAATTATGTAACGAACTTGTATGACGCTCTAGAACCCAAGGAAAAAGTAAATGTAATATTATATGATTTTAGTAATGCCTTTGGCACTCTATATCCTCCTTTATTAATTGAGAAATTAAAGAAATATGGTTTGGACTGTAAATCGCTCGCATGGTTGTTCAGCTTCTTGACGAATCGTAAACAATATGTACAATTGCAAAATATCGGTTGTGATCACTTTGTAACTGAAATTAAGTCTGATATTATCTCGAGTGATATGGGTGTGCCACAGGGTACGATAATTGGTCCTACAAGCTTTACAACGTATATTAATGATATGCCCCTCAGTATTGTGGCGGCGTTACTTGTTATATTTGCTGACGATACAACTGCAATAATACGAGGTGAAAATTTTGGTGATGTAAATAACAAGACTGAAATGACTAATAGTGACTTTATAGACTTTGCTAAACAAAATCACCTAAAAATTAATTGTGACAAATCTAAATTACTTCAAATTCATACCCATCAAACTAGAAATCTCGTGGCACCAGTGATTAAAATTAACGAAAAAGAGGTTGAAATAGTAGCTCATAGTAAACTTCTTGGCGTGCAAATAACTGATACTATGAATTGGGCTGAGCACTGTAAACATGTTGTGAATAAACTAAGGTCCGTAACATATCAATTTACCAAACTGAAACATAAAGTATCGGATAATGTTTTGAAAATGATTTACTTTGCCCATGTACAGAGTCATATCTTGTATGCAATTATTGTCTGGGGTGGCTCTAGTAATATGTCAGATGTATTCGTAGCCCAGAAGAGAGTTTTGCGTGCCCTTGCTGGATTATATTATGGAAAGTGGTATAAGGCTTTGGAATCTTGTAAACCACTGTTTAAGAAATACGGAATATTAACTGTCTACTCCCTTTATATCCTCGAGTGTATTAAGTTCCTTGTTAGAAATCGCAAAATGTTTAAAAGGTATAGTGACCCCGGAGTAGTGGACAGCAGGAAAGTTACGCGTGGCAATCAGTCTAATGTGAGTGAGAATGATCTCGTTGAAAATAGGTGTAGACTCCAAATAACTGTAGAAAGTCCTGCTGTTATGGTACCTAGAGTTTTTAATGCGCTGCCTATTAATATAAAAAGATGTAAATCTGATGAAGAACTATTGAAAAATGTGAAATATTACGTGATGGAAAACCAGTTTTATGACATGAGTGAATTTTTTGCTTTGAAAACTATGATTACTTTAGAATCAGACTAGAATATATCCTTTATTGACATGTTTTGTAAAAGCTGTATACATTGTGTACGTTAGCTTATACCAAAATAAAATTATATTGAATTGAATTGAATTGAATGGTACCTGACGATATATGTCGATTTTTATGATCGGACTTAGAATTAAAAATTCAAAATATGAGGTACTTATAAATATTTTTTTTGACTTTCTGAAAAGGTCTCAGTGACACTTATGAAGACCCTACGTTTTCACATTTTTTTCAATGAATTCCAAGTCGTATATTTATTGGTACCTGACGATATATGTCGATTTTTATGATCGGACTTAGAATTAAAAATTCACAATATGAGGTACTTGGTACTTATAAATATTTTTTTTGACTTTCTGAAAAGGTCTCAGTGACACTTATGAAGACCCTACGTTTTCACATTTTTTTCAATGAATTCCAAGTCGTATATTTATTGGTACCTGACGATATATGTCGATTTTTATGATCGGACTTAGAATTAAAAATTCAAAATATGAGGTACTTGGTACTTATAAATATTTTTTTTTGACTTTCTGAAAAGGTCTCAGTGACACTTATGAAGACCCTACGTTTTCACATTTTTTTCAATGAATTCCAAGTCGTATATTTATTGGTACCTGACGATATATGTCGATTTTTATGATCGGACTTAGAATTAAAAATTCAAAATATGAGGTACTTATAAATATTTTTTTTGACTTTCTGAAAAGGTCTCAGTGACACTTATGAAGACCCTACGTTTTCACATTTTTTTCAATGAATTCCAAGTCGTATATTTATTGGTACCTGACGATATATGTCGATTTTTATGATCAACTTAGAATTAAAAATTCAAAATATGAGGTACTTGGTACTTATAAATATTTTTTTTGACTTTCTGAAAAGGTCTCAGTGACACTTATGAAGACCCTACGTTTTCACATTTTTTTCAATGAATTCCAAGTCGTATATTTATTGGTACCTGACGATATATGTCGATTTTTATGATCGGACTTAGAATTAAAAATTCAAAATATGAGGTACTTATAAATATTTTTTTTGACTTTCTGAAAAGGTCTCAGTGACACTTATGAAGACCCTACGTTTTCACATTTTTTTCAATGAATTCCAAGTCGTATATTTATTGGTACCTGACGATATATGTCGATTTTTATGATCGGACTTAGAATTAAAAATTCAAAATATGAGGTACTTGGTACTTATAAATATTTTTTTTGACTTTCTGAAAAGGTCTCAGTGACACTTATGAAGACCCTACGTTTTCACATTTTTTTCAATGAATTCCAAGTCGTATATTTATTGGTACCTAACGATATATGTCGATTTTTATGATCGGACTTAGAATTAAAAATTCAAAATATGAGGTACTTATAAATATTTTTTTTGACTTTCTGAAAAGGTCTCAGTGACACTTATGAAGACCCTACGTTTTCACATTTTTTTCAATGAATTCCAAGTCGTATATTTATTGGTACCTTACGATATATGTCGATTTTTATGATCGGACTAAGAATTAAAAATTCAAAATATGAGGTACTTGGTACTTATAAATATTTTTTTTGACTTTCTGAAAAGGTCTCAGTGACACTTATGAAGACCCTACGTTTTCACATTTTTTTTCAATGAATTCCAAGTCGTATATTTATTGGTACCTGACGATATATGTCGATTTTTATGATCGGACTTAGAATTAAAAATTCAAAATATGAGGTACTTGGTACTTATAAATATTTTTTTTGACTTTCTGAAAAGGTCTCAGTGACACTTATGAAGACCCTACGTTTTCACATTTTTTTCAATGAATTCCAAGTCGTATATTTATTGGTACCTGACGATATATGTCGATTTTTATGATCAACTTAGAATTAAAAATTCAAAATATGAGGTACTTGGTACTTATAAATATTTTTTTTGACTTTCTGAAAAGGTCTCAGTGACACTTATGAAGACCCTACGTTTTCACATTTTTTTCAATGAATTCCAAGTCGTATATTTATTGGTACCTAACGATATATGTCGATTTTTATGATCAACTTAGAATTAAAAATTAAAAATATGAGGTACTTGGTACTTATAAATATTTTTTTTGACTTTCTGAAAAGGTCTCAGTGACACTTATGAAGACCCTACGTTTTCACATTTTTTTCAATGAATTCCAAGTCGTATATTTATTGGTACCTGACGATATATGTCGATTTTTATGATCAACTTAGAATTAAAAATTAAAAATATGAGGTACTTGGTACTTATAAATATTTTTTTTGACTTTCTGAAAAGGTCTCAGTGACACTTATGAAGACCCTACGTTTTCACATTTTTTTCAATGAATTCCAAGTCGTATATTTATTGGTACCTGACGATATATGTCGATTTTTATGATCGGACTTAGAATTAAAAATTCAAAATATGAGGTACTTGGTACTTATAAATATTTTTTTTGACTTTCTGAAAAGGTCTCAGTGACTTTTATGAAGACCCTATGTTTTCACATTTTTTTCAATGAATTCCAAGTCGTATATTTATTGGTACCTGACGATATATGTCGATTTTTATGATCGGACTTAGAATTAAAAATTCAAAATATGAGGTACTTGGTACTTATAAATATTTTTTTTGACTTTCTGAAAAGGTCTCAGTGACACTTATGAAGACACTACGTTTTCACATTTTTTTTCAATGAATTCCAAGTCGTATATTTATTGGTACCTGACGATATATGTCGATTTTTATGATCGGACTTAGAATTAAAAATTCAAAATATGAGGTACTTATAAATATTTTTTTTGACTTTCTGAAAAGGTCTCAGTGACACTTATGAAGACCCTACGTTTTCACATTTTTTTCAATGAATTCCAAGTCGTATATTTATTGGTACCTGACGATATATGTCGATTTTTATGATCAACTTAGAATTAAAAATTCAAAATATGAGGTACTTGGTACTTATAAATATTTTTTTTGACTTTCTGAAAAGGTCTCAGTGACACTTATGAAGACCCTACGTTTTCACATTTTTTTCAATGAATTCCAAGTCGTATATTTATTGGTACCTGACGATATATGTCGATTTTTATGATCAACTTAGAATTAAAAATTAAAAATATGAGGTACTTGGTACTTATAAATATTTTTTTTGACTTTCTGAAAAGGTCTCAGTGACACTTATGAAGACCCTACGTTTTCACATTTTTTTCAATGAATTCCAAGTCGTATATTTATTGGTACCTGACGATATATGTCGATTTTTATGATCGGACTTAGAATTAAAAATTCAAAATATGAGGTACTTGGTACTTATAAATATTTTTTTTGACTTTCTGAAAAGGTCTCAGTGACTTTTATGAAGACCCTATGTTTTCACATTTTTTTCAATGAATTCCAAGTCGTATATTTATTGGTACCTGACGATATATGTCGATTTTTATGATCGGACTTAGAATTAAAAATTCAAAATATGAGGTACTTGGTACTTATAAATATTTTTTTTGACTTTCTGAAAAGGTCTCAGTGACACTTATGAAGACCCTACGTTTTCACATTTTTTTTCAATGAATTCCAAGTCGTATATTTATTGGTACCTGACGATATATGTCGATTTTTATGATCGGACTTAGAATTAAAAATTCAAAATATGAGGTACTTATAAATATTTTTTTTGACTTTCTGAAAAGGTCTCAGTGACACTTATGAAGACCCTACGTTTTCACATTTTTTTCAATGAATTCCAAGTCGTATATTTATTGGTACCTGACGATATATGTCGATTTTTATGATCAACTTAGAATTAAAAATTCAAAATATGAGGTACTTGGTACTTATAAATATTTTTTTTGACTTTCTGAAAAGGTCTCAGTGACACTTATGAAGACCCTACGTTTTCACATTTTTTTCAATGAATTCCAAGTCGTATATTTATTGGTACCTGACGATATATGTCGATTTTTATGATCGGACTAAGAATTAAAAATTCAAAATATGAGGTACTTGGTACTTATAAATATTTTTTTTGACTTTCTGAAAAGGTCTCAGTGACTTTAATGAAGACCCTACGTTTTCACATTTTTTTCAATGAATTCCAAGTCGTATATTTATTGGTACCTGACGATATATGTCGATTTTTATGATCGGACTTAGAATTAAAAATTTAAAATATGAGGTACTTGGTACTTATAAATATTTTTTTTTGACTTTCTGAAAAGGTCTCAGTGACACTTATGAAGACCCTACGTTTTCACATTTTTTTCAATGAATTCCAAGTCGTATATTTATTGGTACCTGACGATATATGTCGATTTTTATGATCGGACTTAGAATTAAAAATTTAAAATATGAGGTACTTGGTACTTATAAATATTTTTTTTTGACTTTCTGAAAAGGTCTCAGTGACACTTATGAAGACCCTACGTTTTCACATTTTTTTCAATGAATTCCAAGTCGTATATTTATTGGTCCCTGACGATATATGTCGATTTTTATGATCGGACTTAGAATTAAAAATTCAAAATATGAGGTACTTATAAATATTTTTTTTGACTTTCTGAAAAGGTCTCAGTGACACTTATGAAGACCCTACGTTTTCACATTTTTTTCAATGAATTCCAAGTCGTATATTTATTGGTACCTGACGATATATGTCGATTTTTATGATCGGACTTAGAATTAAAAATTCACAATATGAGGTACTTGGTACTTATAAATATTTTTTTTGACTTTCTGAAAAGGTCTCAGTGACACTTATGAAGACCCTACGTTTTCACATTTTTTTCAATGAATTCCAAGTCGTATATTTATTGGTACCTGACGATATATGTCGATTTTTATGATCGGACTTAGAATTAAAAATTCAAAATATGAGGTACTTGGTACTTATAAATATTTTTTTTTGACTTTCTGAAAAGGTCTCAGTGACACTTATGAAGACCCTACGTTTTCACATTTTTTTCAATGAATTCCAAGTCGTATATTTATTGGTACCTGACGATATATGTCGATTTTTATGATCGGACTTAGAATTAAAAATTCAAAATATGAGGTACTTATAAATATTTTTTTTGACTTTCTGAAAAGGTCTCAGTGACACTTATGAAGACCCTACGTTTTCACATTTTTTTCAATGAATTCCAAGTCGTATATTTATTGGTACCTGACGATATATGTCGATTTTTATGATCAACTTAGAATTAAAAATTCAAAATATGAGGTACTTGGTACTTATAAATATTTTTTTTGACTTTCTGAAAAGGTCTCAGTGACACTTATGAAGACCCTACGTTTTCACATTTTTTTCAATGAATTCCAAGTCGTATATTTATTGGTACCTGACGATATATGTCGATTTTTATGATCGGACTTAGAATTAAAAATTCAAAATATGAGGTACTTATAAATATTTTTTTTGACTTTCTGAAAAGGTCTCAGTGACACTTATGAAGACCCTACGTTTTCACATTTTTTTCAATGAATTCCAAGTCGTATATTTATTGGTACCTGACGATATATGTCGATTTTTATGATCGGACTTAGAATTAAAAATTCAAAATATGAGGTACTTGGTACTTATAAATATTTTTTTTGACTTTCTGAAAAGGTCTCAGTGACACTTATGAAGACCCTACGTTTTCACATTTTTTTCAATGAATTCCAAGTCGTATATTTATTGGTACCTAACGATATATGTCGATTTTTATGATCGGACTTAGAATTAAAAATTCAAAATATGAGGTACTTATAAATATTTTTTTTGACTTTCTGAAAAGGTCTCAGTGACACTTATGAAGACCCTACGTTTTCACATTTTTTTCAATGAATTCCAAGTCGTATATTTATTGGTACCTGACGATATATGTCGATTTTTATGATCGGACTTAGAATTAAAAATTCAAAATATGAGGTACTTATAAATATTTTTTTTGACTTTCTGAAAAGGTCTCAGTGACACTTATGAAGACCCTACGTTTTCACATTTTTTTCAATGAATTCCAAGTCGTATATTTATTGGTACCTGACGATATATGTCGATTTTTATGATCGGACTTAGAATTAAAAATTCAAAATATGAGGTACTTGGTACTTATAAATATTTTTTTTGACTTTCTGAAAAGGTCTCAGTGACACTTATGAAGACCCTACGTTTTCACATTTTTTTCAATGAATTCCAAGTCGTATATTTATTGGTACCTAACGATATATGTCGATTTTTATGATCGGACTTAGAATTAAAAATTCAAAATATGAGGTACTTATAAATATTTTTTTTGACTTTCTGAAAAGGTCTCAGTGACACTTATGAAGACCCTACGTTTTCACATTTTTTTCAATGAATTCCAAGTCGTATATTTATTGGTACCTTACGATATATGTCGATTTTTATGATCGGACTAAGAATTAAAAATTCAAAATATGAGGTACTTGGTACTTATAAATATTTTTTTTGACTTTCTGAAAAGGTCTCAGTGACACTTATGAAGACCCTACGTTTTCACATTTTTTTTCAATGAATTCCAAGTCGTATATTTATTGGTACCTGACGATATATGTCGATTTTTATGATCGGACTTAGAATTAAAAATTCAAAATATGAGGTACTTGGTACTTATAAATATTTTTTTTGACTTTCTGAAAAGGTCTCAGTGACACTTATGAAGACCCTACGTTTTCACATTTTTTTCAATGAATTCCAAGTCGTATATTTATTGGTACCTGACGATATATGTCGATTTTTATGATCAACTTAGAATTAAAAATTCAAAATATGAGGTACTTGGTACTTATAAATATTTTTTTTGACTTTCTGAAAAGGTCTCAGTGACACTTATGAAGACCCTACGTTTTCACATTTTTTTCAATGAATTCCAAGTCGTATATTTATTGGTACCTAACGATATATGTCGATTTTTATGATCAACTTAGAATTAAAAATTAAAAATATGAGGTACTTGGTACTTATAAATATTTTTTTTGACTTTCTGAAAAGGTCTCAGTGACACTTATGAAGACCCTACGTTTTCACATTTTTTTCAATGAATTCCAAGTCGTATATTTATTGGTACCTGACGATATATGTCGATTTTTATGATCAACTTAGAATTAAAAATTAAAAATATGAGGTACTTGGTACTTATAAATATTTTTTTTGACTTTCTGAAAAGGTCTCAGTGACACTTATGAAGACCCTACGTTTTCACATTTTTTTCAATGAATTCCAAGTCGTATATTTATTGGTACCTGACGATATATGTCGATTTTTATGATCGGACTTAGAATTAAAAATTCAAAATATGAGGTACTTGGTACTTATAAATATTTTTTTTGACTTTCTGAAAAGGTCTCAGTGACTTTTATGAAGACCCTATGTTTTCACATTTTTTTCAATGAATTCCAAGTCGTATATTTATTGGTACCTGACGATATATGTCGATTTTTATGATCGGACTTAGAATTAAAAATTCAAAATATGAGGTACTTGGTACTTATAAATATTTTTTTTGACTTTCTGAAAAGGTCTCAGTGACACTTATGAAGACACTACGTTTTCACATTTTTTTTCAATGAATTCCAAGTCGTATATTTATTGGTACCTGACGATATATGTCGATTTTTATGATCGGACTTAGAATTAAAAATTCAAAATATGAGGTACTTATAAATATTTTTTTTGACTTTCTGAAAAGGTCTCAGTGACACTTATGAAGACCCTACGTTTTCACATTTTTTTCAATGAATTCCAAGTCGTATATTTATTGGTACCTGACGATATATGTCGATTTTTATGATCAACTTAGAATTAAAAATTCAAAATATGAGGTACTTGGTACTTATAAATATTTTTTTTGACTTTCTGAAAAGGTCTCAGTGACACTTATGAAGACCCTACGTTTTCACATTTTTTTCAATGAATTCCAAGTCGTATATTTATTGGTACCTGACGATATATGTCGATTTTTATGATCAACTTAGAATTAAAAATTAAAAATATGAGGTACTTGGTACTTATAAATATTTTTTTTGACTTTCTGAAAAGGTCTCAGTGACACTTATGAAGACCCTACGTTTTCACATTTTTTTCAATGAATTCCAAGTCGTATATTTATTGGTACCTGACGATATATGTCGATTTTTATGATCGGACTTAGAATTAAAAATTCAAAATATGAGGTACTTGGTACTTATAAATATTTTTTTTGACTTTCTGAAAAGGTCTCAGTGACTTTTATGAAGACCCTATGTTTTCACATTTTTTTCAATGAATTCCAAGTCGTATATTTATTGGTACCTGACGATATATGTCGATTTTTATGATCGGACTTAGAATTAAAAATTCAAAATATGAGGTACTTGGTACTTATAAATATTTTTTTTGACTTTCTGAAAAGGTCTCAGTGACACTTATGAAGACCCTACGTTTTCACATTTTTTTTCAATGAATTCCAAGTCGTATATTTATTGGTACCTGACGATATATGTCGATTTTTATGATCGGACTTAGAATTAAAAATTCAAAATATGAGGTACTTATAAATATTTTTTTTGACTTTCTGAAAAGGTCTCAGTGACACTTATGAAGACCCTACGTTTTCACATTTTTTTCAATGAATTCCAAGTCGTATATTTATTGGTACCTGACGATATATGTCGATTTTTATGATCAACTTAGAATTAAAAATTCAAAATATGAGGTACTTGGTACTTATAAATATTTTTTTTGACTTTCTGAAAAGGTCTCAGTGACACTTATGAAGACCCTACGTTTTCACATTTTTTTCAATGAATTCCAAGTCGTATATTTATTGGTACCTGACGATATATGTCGATTTTTATGATCGGACTAAGAATTAAAAATTCAAAATATGAGGTACTTGGTACTTATAAATATTTTTTTTGACTTTCTGAAAAGGTCTCAGTGACTTTAATGAAGACCCTACGTTTTCACATTTTTTTCAATGAATTCCAAGTCGTATATTTATTGGTACCTGACGATATATGTCGATTTTTATGATCGGACTTAGAATTAAAAATTTAAAATATGAGGTACTTGGTACTTATAAATATTTTTTTTTGACTTTCTGAAAAGGTCTCAGTGACACTTATGAAGACCCTACGTTTTCACATTTTTTTCAATGAATTCCAAGTCGTATATTTATTGGTACCTGACGATATATGTCGATTTTTATGATCGGACTTAGAATTAAAAATTTAAAATATGAGGTACTTGGTACTTATAAATATTTTTTTTTGACTTTCTGAAAAGGTCTCAGTGACACTTATGAAGACCCTACGTTTTCACATTTTTTTCAATGAATTCCAAGTCGTATATTTATTGGTCCCTGACGATATATGTCGATTTTTATGATCGGACTTAGAATTAAAAATTCAAAATATGAGGTACTTATAAATATTTTTTTTGACTTTCTGAAAAGGTCTCAGTGACACTTATGAAGACCCTACGTTTTCACATTTTTTTCAATGAATTCCAAGTCGTATATTTATTGGTACCTGACGATATATGTCGATTTTTATGATCGGACTTAGAATTAAAAATTCACAATATGAGGTACTTGGTACTTATAAATATTTTTTTTGACTTTCTGAAAAGGTCTCAGTGACACTTATGAAGACCCTACGTTTTCACATTTTTTTCAATGAATTCCAAGTCGTATATTTATTGGTACCTGACGATATATGTCGATTTTTATGATCGGACTTAGAATTAAAAATTCAAAATATGAGGTACTTGGTACTTATAAATATTTTTTTTTGACTTTCTGAAAAGGTCTCAGTGACACTTATGAAGACCCTACGTTTTCACATTTTTTTCAATGAATTCCAAGTCGTATATTTATTGGTACCTGACGATATATGTCGATTTTTATGATCGGACTTAGAATTAAAAATTCAAAATATGAGGTACTTATAAATATTTTTTTTGACTTTCTGAAAAGGTCTCAGTGACACTTATGAAGACCCTACGTTTTCACATTTTTTTCAATGAATTCCAAGTCGTATATTTATTGGTACCTGACGATATATGTCGATTTTTATGATCAACTTAGAATTAAAAATTCAAAATATGAGGTACTTGGTACTTATAAATATTTTTTTTGACTTTCTGAAAAGGTCTCAGTGACACTTATGAAGACCCTACGTTTTCACATTTTTTTCAATGAATTCCAAGTCGTATATTTATTGGTACCTGACGATATATGTCGATTTTTATGATCGGACTTAGAATTAAAAATTCAAAATATGAGGTACTTATAAATATTTTTTTTGACTTTCTGAAAAGGTCTCAGTGACACTTATGAAGACCCTACGTTTTCACATTTTTTTCAATGAATTCCAAGTCGTATATTTATTGGTACCTGACGATATATGTCGATTTTTATGATCGGACTTAGAATTAAAAATTCAAAATATGAGGTACTTGGTACTTATAAATATTTTTTTTGACTTTCTGAAAAGGTCTCAGTGACACTTATGAAGACCCTACGTTTTCACATTTTTTTCAATGAATTCCAAGTCGTATATTTATTGGTACCTAACGATATATGTCGATTTTTATGATCGGACTTAGAATTAAAAATTCAAAATATGAGGTACTTATAAATATTTTTTTTGACTTTCTGAAAAGGTCTCAGTGACACTTATGAAGACCCTACGTTTTCACATTTTTTTCAATGAATTCCAAGTCGTATATTTATTGGTACCTTACGATATATGTCGATTTTTATGATCGGACTAAGAATTAAAAATTCAAAATATGAGGTACTTGGTACTTATAAATATTTTTTTTGACTTTCTGAAAAGGTCTCAGTGACACTTATGAAGACCCTACGTTTTCACATTTTTTTCAATGAATTCCAAGTCGTATATTTATTGGTACCTGACGATATATGTCGATTTTTATGATCGGACTTAGAATTAAAAATTCAAAATATGAGGTACTTGGTACTTATAAATATTTTTTTTGACTTTCTGAAAAGGTCTCAGTGACTTTTATGAAGACCCTACGTTTTCACATTTTTTTCAATGAATTCCAAGTCGTATATTTATTGGTACCTGACGATATATGTCGATTTTTATGATCAACTTAGAATTAAAAATTCAAAATATGAGGTACTTGGTACTTATAAATATTTTTTTTGACTTTCTGAAAAGGTCTCAGTGACACTTATGAAGACCCTACGTTTTCACATTTTTTTTCAATGAATTCCAAGTCGTATATTTATTGGTACCTGACGATATATGTCGATTTTTATGATCGGACTTAGAATTAAAAATTCAAAATATGAGGTACTTATAAATATTTTTTTTGACTTTCTGAAAAGGTCTCAGTGACACTTATGAAGACCCTACGTTTTCACATTTTTTTCAATGAATTCCAAGTCGTATATTTATTGGTACCTGACGATATATGTCGATTTTTATGATCAACTTAGAATTAAAAATTCAAAATATGAGGTACTTGGTACTTATAAATATTTTTTTTGACTTTCTGAAAAGGTCTCAGTGACACTTATGAAGACCCTACGTTTTCACATTTTTTTCAATGAATTCCAAGTCGTATATTTATTGGTACCTGACGATATATGTCGATTTTTATGATCGGACTTAGAATTAAAAATTCAAAATATGAGGTACTTATAAATATTTTTTTTGACTTTCTGAAAAGGTCTCAGTGACACTTATGAAGACCCTACGTTTTCACATTTTTTTCAATGAATTCCAAGTCGTATATTTATTGGTACCTGACGATATATGTCGATTTTTATGATCGGACTTAGAATTAAAAATTCAAAATATGAGGTACTTGGTACTTATAAATATTTTTTTTGACTTTCTGAAAAGGTCTCAGTGACACTTATGAAGACCCTACGTTTTCACATTTTTTTCAATGAATTCCAAGTCGTATATTTATTGGTACCTAACGATATATGTCGATTTTTATGATCGGACTTAGAATTAAAAATTCAAAATATGAGGTACTTATAAATATTTTTTTTGACTTTCTGAAAAGGTCTCAGTGACACTTATGAAGACCCTACGTTTTCACATTTTTTTCAATGAATTCCAAGTCGTATATTTATTGGTACCTTACGATATATGTCGATTTTTATGATCGGACTAAGAATTAAAAATTCAAAATATGAGGTACTTGGTACTTATAAATATTTTTTTTGACTTTCTGAAAAGGTCTCAGTGACACTTATGAAGACCCTACGTTTTCACATTTTTTTTCAATGAATTCCAAGTCGTATATTTATTGGTACCTGACGATATATGTCGATTTTTATGATCGGACTTAGAATTAAAAATTCAAAATATGAGGTACTTGGTACTTATAAATATTTTTTTTGACTTTCTGAAAAGGTCTCAGTGACACTTATGAAGACCCTACGTTTTCACATTTTTTTCAATGAATTCCAAGTCGTATATTTATTGGTACCTGACGATATATGTCGATTTTTATGATCAACTTAGAATTAAAAATTCAAAATATGAGGTACTTGGTACTTATAAATATTTTTTTTGACTTTCTGAAAAGGTCTCAGTGACACTTATGAAGACCCTACGTTTTCACATTTTTTTCAATGAATTCCAAGTCGTATATTTATTGGTACCTAACGATATATGTCGATTTTTATGATCAACTTAGAATTAAAAATTAAAAATATGAGGTACTTGGTACTTATAAATATTTTTTTTGACTTTCTGAAAAGGTCTCAGTGACACTTATGAAGACCCTACGTTTTCACATTTTTTTCAATGAATTCCAAGTCGTATATTTATTGGTACCTGACGATATATGTCGATTTTTATGATCAACTTAGAATTAAAAATTAAAAATATGAGGTACTTGGTACTTATAAATATTTTTTTTGACTTTCTGAAAAGGTCTCAGTGACACTTATGAAGACCCTACGTTTTCACATTTTTTTCAATGAATTCCAAGTCGTATATTTATTGGTACCTGACGATATATGTCGATTTTTATGATCGGACTTAGAATTAAAAATTCAAAATATGAGGTACTTGGTACTTATAAATATTTTTTTTGACTTTCTGAAAAGGTCTCAGTGACTTTTATGAAGACCCTATGTTTTCACATTTTTTTCAATGAATTCCAAGTCGTATATTTATTGGTACCTGACGATATATGTCGATTTTTATGATCGGACTTAGAATTAAAAATTCAAAATATGAGGTACTTGGTACTTATAAATATTTTTTTTGACTTTCTGAAAAGGTCTCAGTGACACTTATGAAGACACTACGTTTTCACATTTTTTTTCAATGAATTCCAAGTCGTATATTTATTGGTACCTGACGATATATGTCGATTTTTATGATCGGACTTAGAATTAAAAATTCAAAATATGAGGTACTTATAAATATTTTTTTTGACTTTCTGAAAAGGTCTCAGTGACACTTATGAAGACCCTACGTTTTCACATTTTTTTCAATGAATTCCAAGTCGTATATTTATTGGTACCTGACGATATATGTCGATTTTTATGATCAACTTAGAATTAAAAATTCAAAATATGAGGTACTTGGTACTTATAAATATTTTTTTTGACTTTCTGAAAAGGTCTCAGTGACACTTATGAAGACCCTACGTTTTCACATTTTTTTCAATGAATTCCAAGTCGTATATTTATTGGTACCTGACGATATATGTCGATTTTTATGATCAACTTAGAATTAAAAATTAAAAATATGAGGTACTTGGTACTTATAAATATTTTTTTTGACTTTCTGAAAAGGTCTCAGTGACACTTATGAAGACCCTACGTTTTCACATTTTTTTCAATGAATTCCAAGTCGTATATTTATTGGTACCTGACGATATATGTCGATTTTTATGATCGGACTTAGAATTAAAAATTCAAAATATGAGGTACTTGGTACTTATAAATATTTTTTTTGACTTTCTGAAAAGGTCTCAGTGACTTTTATGAAGACCCTATGTTTTCACATTTTTTTCAATGAATTCCAAGTCGTATATTTATTGGTACCTGACGATATATGTCGATTTTTATGATCGGACTTAGAATTAAAAATTCAAAATATGAGGTACTTGGTACTTATAAATATTTTTTTTGACTTTCTGAAAAGGTCTCAGTGACACTTATGAAGACCCTACGTTTTCACATTTTTTTTCAATGAATTCCAAGTCGTATATTTATTGGTACCTGACGATATATGTCGATTTTTATGATCGGACTTAGAATTAAAAATTCAAAATATGAGGTACTTATAAATATTTTTTTTGACTTTCTGAAAAGGTCTCAGTGACACTTATGAAGACCCTACGTTTTCACATTTTTTTCAATGAATTCCAAGTCGTATATTTATTGGTACCTGACGATATATGTCGATTTTTATGATCAACTTAGAATTAAAAATTCAAAATATGAGGTACTTGGTACTTATAAATATTTTTTTTGACTTTCTGAAAAGGTCTCAGTGACACTTATGAAGACCCTACGTTTTCACATTTTTTTCAATGAATTCCAAGTCGTATATTTATTGGTACCTGACGATATATGTCGATTTTTATGATCGGACTAAGAATTAAAAATTCAAAATATGAGGTACTTGGTACTTATAAATATTTTTTTTGACTTTCTGAAAAGGTCTCAGTGACTTTAATGAAGACCCTACGTTTTCACATTTTTTTCAATGAATTCCAAGTCGTATATTTATTGGTACCTGACGATATATGTCGATTTTTATGATCGGACTTAGAATTAAAAATTTAAAATATGAGGTACTTGGTACTTATAAATATTTTTTTTTGACTTTCTGAAAAGGTCTCAGTGACACTTATGAAGACCCTACGTTTTCACATTTTTTTCAATGAATTCCAAGTCGTATATTTATTGGTACCTGACGATATATGTCGATTTTTATGATCGGACTTAGAATTAAAAATTTAAAATATGAGGTACTTGGTACTTATAAATATTTTTTTTTGACTTTCTGAAAAGGTCTCAGTGACACTTATGAAGACCCTACGTTTTCACATTTTTTTCAATGAATTCCAAGTCGTATATTTATTGGTCCCTGACGATATATGTCGATTTTTATGATCGGACTTAGAATTAAAAATTCAAAATATGAGGTACTTATAAATATTTTTTTTGACTTTCTGAAAAGGTCTCAGTGACACTTATGAAGACCCTACGTTTTCACATTTTTTTCAATGAATTCCAAGTCGTATATTTATTGGTACCTGACGATATATGTCGATTTTTATGATCGGACTTAGAATTAAAAATTCACAATATGAGGTACTTGGTACTTATAAATATTTTTTTTGACTTTCTGAAAAGGTCTCAGTGACACTTATGAAGACCCTACGTTTTCACATTTTTTTCAATGAATTCCAAGTCGTATATTTATTGGTACCTGACGATATATGTCGATTTTTATGATCGGACTTAGAATTAAAAATTCAAAATATGAGGTACTTGGTACTTATAAATATTTTTTTTTGACTTTCTGAAAAGGTCTCAGTGACACTTATGAAGACCCTACGTTTTCACATTTTTTTCAATGAATTCCAAGTCGTATATTTATTGGTACCTGACGATATATGTCGATTTTTATGATCGGACTTAGAATTAAAAATTCAAAATATGAGGTACTTATAAATATTTTTTTTGACTTTCTGAAAAGGTCTCAGTGACACTTATGAAGACCCTACGTTTTCACATTTTTTTCAATGAATTCCAAGTCGTATATTTATTGGTACCTGACGATATATGTCGATTTTTATGATCAACTTAGAATTAAAAATTCAAAATATGAGGTACTTGGTACTTATAAATATTTTTTTTGACTTTCTGAAAAGGTCTCAGTGACACTTATGAAGACCCTACGTTTTCACATTTTTTTCAATGAATTCCAAGTCGTATATTTATTGGTACCTGACGATATATGTCGATTTTTATGATCGGACTTAGAATTAAAAATTCAAAATATGAGGTACTTATAAATATTTTTTTTGACTTTCTGAAAAGGTCTCAGTGACACTTATGAAGACCCTACGTTTTCACATTTTTTTCAATGAATTCCAAGTCGTATATTTATTGGTACCTGACGATATATGTCGATTTTTATGATCGGACTTAGAATTAAAAATTCAAAATATGAGGTACTTGGTACTTATAAATATTTTTTTTGACTTTCTGAAAAGGTCTCAGTGACACTTATGAAGACCCTACGTTTTCACATTTTTTTCAATGAATTCCAAGTCGTATATTTATTGGTACCTAACGATATATGTCGATTTTTATGATCGGACTTAGAATTAAAAATTCAAAATATGAGGTACTTATAAATATTTTTTTTGACTTTCTGAAAAGGTCTCAGTGACACTTATGAAGACCCTACGTTTTCACATTTTTTTCAATGAATTCCAAGTCGTATATTTATTGGTACCTTACGATATATGTCGATTTTTATGATCGGACTAAGAATTAAAAATTCAAAATATGAGGTACTTGGTACTTATAAATATTTTTTTTGACTTTCTGAAAAGGTCTCAGTGACACTTATGAAGACCCTACGTTTTCACATTTTTTTCAATGAATTCCAAGTCGTATATTTATTGGTACCTGACGATATATGTCGATTTTTATGATCGGACTTAGAATTAAAAATTCAAAATATGAGGTACTTGGTACTTATAAATATTTTTTTTGACTTTCTGAAAAGGTCTCAGTGACTTTTATGAAGACCCTACGTTTTCACATTTTTTTCAATGAATTCCAAGTCGTATATTTATTGGTACCTGACGATATATGTCGATTTTTATGATCAACTTAGAATTAAAAATTCAAAATATGAGGTACTTGGTACTTATAAATATTTTTTTTGACTTTCTGAAAAGGTCTCAGTGACACTTATGAAGACCCTACGTTTTCACATTTTTTTTCAATGAATTCCAAGTCGTATATTTATTGGTACCTGACGATATATGTCGATTTTTATGATCGGACTTAGAATTAAAAATTCAAAATATGAGGTACTTGGTACTTATAAATATTTTTTTTGACTTTCTGAAAAGGTCTCAGTGACACTTATGAAGACCCTACGTTTTCACATTTTTTTCAATGAATTCCAAGTCGTATATTTATTGGTACCTGACGATATATGTCGATTTTTATGATCAACTTAGAATTAAAAATTCAAAATATGAGGTACTTGGTACTTATAAATATTTTTTTTTACTTTCTGAAAAGGTCTCAGTGACACTTATGAAGACCCTACGTTTTCACATTTTTTTCAATGAATTCCAAGTCGTATATTTATTGGTACCTGACGATATATGTCGATTTTTATGATCGGACTTAGAATTAAAAATTCAAAATATGAGGTACTTGGTACTTATAAATATTTTTTTTGACTTTCTGAAAAGGTCTCAGTGACACTTATGAAGACCCTACGTTTTCACATTTTTTTCAATGAATTCCAAGTCGTATATTTATTGGTACCTAACGATATATGTCGATTTTTATGATCGGACTTAGAATTAAAAATTCAAAATATGAGGTACTTATAAATATTTTTTTTGACTTTCTGAAAAGGTCTCAGTGACACTTATGAAGACCCTACGTTTTCACATTTTTTTCAATGAATTCCAAGTCGTATATTTATTGGTACCTTACGATATATGTCGATTTTTATGATCGGACTAAGAATTAAAAATTCAAAATATGAGGTACTTGGTACTTATAAATATTTTTTTTGACTTTCTGAAAAGGTCTCAGTGACACTTATGAAGACCCTACGTTTTCACATTTTTTTCAATGAATTCCAAGTCGTATATTTATTGGTACCTGACGATATATGTCGATTTTTATGATCGGACTTAGAATTAAAAATTCAAAATATGAGGTACTTGGTACTTATAAATATTTTTTTTGACTTTCTGAAAAGGTCTCAGTGACACTTATGAAGACCCTACGTTTTCACATTTTTTTTCAATGAATTCCAAGTCGTATATTTATTGGTACCTGACGATATATGTCGATTTTTATGATCGGACTTAGAATTAAAAATTCAAAATATGAGGTACTTGGTACTTATAAATATTTTTTTTGACTTTCTGAAAAGGTCTCAGTGACACTTATGAAGACCCTACGTTTTCACATTTTTTTCAATGAATTCCAAGTCGTATATTTATTGGTACCTTACGATATATGTCGATTTTTATGATCGGACTAAGAATTAAAAATTCAAAATATGAGGTACTTGGTACTTATAAATATTTTTTTTGACTTTCTGAAAAGGTCTCAGTGACACTTATGAAGACCCTACGTTTTCACATTTTTTTCAATGAATTCCAAGTCGTATATTTATTGGTACCTGACGATATATGTCGATTTTTATGATCGGACTTAGAATTAAAAATTCAAAATATGAGGTACTTGGTACTTATAAATATTTTTTTTGACTTTCTGAAAAGGTCTCAGTGACTTTTATGAAGACCCTACGTTTTCACATTTTTTTCAATGAATTCCAAGTCGTATATTTATTGGTACCTGACGATATATGTCGATTTTTATGATCAACTTAGAATTAAAAATTCAAAATATGAGGTACTTGGTACTTATAAATATTTTTTTTGACTTTCTGAAAAGGTCTCAGTGACACTTATGAAGACCCTACGTTTTCACATTTTTTTTCAATGAATTCCAAGTCGTATATTTATTGGTACCTGACGATATATGTCGATTTTTATGATCGGACTTAGAATTAAAAATTCAAAATATGAGGTACTTGGTACTTATAAATATTTTTTTTGACTTTCTGAAAAGGTCTCAGTGACACTTATGAAGACCCTACGTTTTCACATTTTTTTCAATGAATTCCAAGTCGTATATTTATTGGTACCTGACGATATATGTCGATTTTTATGATCAACTTAGAATTAAAAATTCAAAATATGAGGTACTTGGTACTTATAAATATTTTTTTTTACTTTCTGAAAAGGTCTCAGTGACACTTATGAAGACCCTACGTTTTCACATTTTTTTCAATGAATTCCAAGTCGTATATTTATTGGTACCTGACGATATATGTCGATTTTTATGATCGGACTTAGAATTAAAAATTCAAAATATGAGGTACTTGGTACTTATAAATATTTTTTTTGACTTTCTGAAAAGGTCTCAGTGACACTTATGAAGACCCTACGTTTTCACATTTTTTTCAATGAATTCCAAGTCGTATATTTATTGGTACCTGACGATATATGTCGATTTTTATGATCGGACTAAGAATTAAAAATTCAAAATATGAGGTACTTGGTACTTATAAATATTTTTTTTGACTTTCTGAAAAGGTCTCAGTGACTTTAATGAAGACCCTACGTTTTCACATTTTTTTCAATGAATTCCAAGTCGTATATTTATTGGTACCTGACGATATATGTCGATTTTTATGATCAACTTAGAATTAAAAATTCAAAATATGAGGTACTTGGTACTTATAAATATTTTTTTTTACTTTCTGAAAAGGTCTCAGTGACACTTATGAAGACCCTACGTTTTCACATTTTTTTCAATGAATTCCAAGTCGTATATTTATTGGTACCTGACGATATATGTCGATTTTTATGATCGGACTTAGAATTAAAAATTCAAAATATGAGGTACTTGGTACTTATAAATATTTTTTTTGACTTTCTGAAAAGGTCTCAGTGACACTTATGAAGACCCTACGTTTTCACATTTTTTTCAATGAATTCCAAGTCGTATATTTATTGGTACCTAACGATATATGTCGATTTTTATGATCGGACTTAGAATTAAAAATTCAAAATATGAGGTACTTATAAATATTTTTTTTGACTTTCTGAAAAGGTCTCAGTGACACTTATGAAGACCCTACGTTTTCACATTTTTTTCAATGAATTCCAAGTCGTATATTTATTGGTACCTTACGATATATGTCGATTTTTATGATCGGACTAAGAATTAAAAATTCAAAATATGAGGTACTTGGTACTTATAAATATTTTTTTTGACTTTCTGAAAAGGTCTCAGTGACACTTATGAAGACCCTACGTTTTCACATTTTTTTCAATGAATTCCAAGTCGTATATTTATTGGTACCTGACGATATATGTCGATTTTTATGATCGGACTTAGAATTAAAAATTCAAAATATGAGGTACTTGGTACTTATAAATATTTTTTTTGACTTTCTGAAAAGGTCTCAGTGACTTTTATGAAGACCCTACGTTTTCACATTTTTTTCAATGAATTCCAAGTCGTATATTTATTGGTACCTGACGATATATGTCGATTTTTATGATCAACTTAGAATTAAAAATTCAAAATATGAGGTACTTGGTACTTATAAATATTTTTTTTGACTTTCTGAAAAGGTCTCAGTGACACTTATGAAGACCCTACGTTTTCACATTTTTTTTCAATGAATTCCAAGTCGTATATTTATTGGTACCTGACGATATATGTCGATTTTTATGATCGGACTTAGAATTAAAAATTCAAAATATGAGGTACTTGGTACTTATAAATATTTTTTTTGACTTTCTGAAAAGGTCTCAGTGACACTTATGAAGACCCTACGTTTTCACATTTTTTTCAATGAATTCCAAGTCGTATATTTATTGGTACCTGACGATATATGTCGATTTTTATGATCAACTTAGAATTAAAAATTCAAAATATGAGGTACTTGGTACTTATAAATATTTTTTTTTACTTTCTGAAAAGGTCTCAGTGACACTTATGAAGACCCTACGTTTTCACATTTTTTTCAATGAATTCCAAGTCGTATATTTATTGGTACCTGACGATATATGTCGATTTTTATGATCGGACTTAGAATTAAAAATTCAAAATATGAGGTACTTGGTACTTATAAATATTTTTTTTGACTTTCTGAAAAGGTCTCAGTGACACTTATGAAGACCCTACGTTTTCACATTTTTTTCAATGAATTCCAAGTCGTATATTTATTGGTACCTGACGATATATGTCGATTTTTATGATCGGACTAAGAATTAAAAATTCAAAATATGAGGTACTTGGTACTTATAAATATTTTTTTTGACTTTCTGAAAAGGTCTCAGTGACTTTAATGAAGACCCTACGTTTTCACATTTTTTTCAATGAATTCCAAGTCGTATATTTATTGGTACCTGACGATATATGTCGATTTTTATGATCGGACTTAGAATTAAAAATTTAAAATATGAGGTACTTGGTACTTATAAATATTTTTTTTTGACTTTCTGAAAAGGTCTCAGTGACACTTATGAAGACCCTACGTTTTCACATTTTTTTCAATGAATTCCAAGTCGTATATTTATTGGTACCTGACGATATATGTCGATTTTTATGATCGGACTTAGAATTAAAAATTCAAAATATGAGGTACTTATAAATATTTTTTTTGACTTTCTGAAAAGGTCTCAGTGACACTTATGAAGACCCTACGTTTTCACATTTTTTTCAATGAATTCCAAGTCGTATATTTATTGGTACCTGACGATATATGTCGATTTTTATGATCGGACTAAGAATTAAAAATTCAAAATATGAGGTACTTATAAATATTTTTTTTGACTTTCTGAAAAGGTCTCAGTGACACTTATGAAGACCCTACGTTTTCACATTTTTTTTCAATGAATTCCAAGTCGTATATTTATTGGTACCTGACGATATATGTCGATTTTTATGATCGGACTTAGAATTAAAAATTCAAAATATGAGGTACTTGGTACTTATAAATATTTTTTTTGACTTTCTGAAAAGGTCTCAGTGACACTTATGAAGACCCTACGTTTTCACATTTTTTTCAATGAATTCCAAGTCGTATATTTATTGGTACCTGACGATATATGTCGATTTTTATGATCAACTTAGAATTAAAAATTCAAAATATGAGGTACTTGGTACTTATAAATATTTTTTTTGACTTTCTGAAAAGGTCTCAGTGACACTTATGAAGACCCTACGTTTTCACATTTTTTTCAATGAATTCCAAGTCGTATATTTATTGGTACCTGACGATATATGTCGATTTTTATGATCAACTTAGAATTAAAAATTCAAAATATGAGGTACTTGGTACTTATAAATATTTTTTTTGACTTTCTGAAAAGGTCTCAGTGACTTTTATGAAGACCCTACGTTTTCACATTTTTTTCAATGAATTCCAAGTCGTATATTTATTGGTACCTGACGATATATGTCGATTTTTATGATCAACTTAGAATTAAAAATTCAAAATATGAGGTACTTGGTACTTATAAATATTTTTTTTGACTTTCTGAAAAGGTCTCAGTGACACTTATGAAGACCCTACGTTTTCACATTTTTTTTCAATGAATTCCAAGTCGTATATTTATTGGTACCTGACGATATATGTCGATTTTTATGATCGGACTTAGAATTAAAAATTCAAAATATGAGGTACTTGGTACTTATAAATATTTTTTTTGACTTTCTGAAAAGGTCTCAGTGACACTTATGAAGACCCTACGTTTTCACATTTTTTTCAATGAATTCCAAGTCGTATATTTATTGGTACCTGACGATATATGTCGATTTTTATGATCAACTTAGAATTAAAAATTCAAAATATGAGGTACTTGGTACTTATAAATATTTTTTTTTACTTTCTGAAAAGGTCTCAGTGACACTTATGAAGACCCTACGTTTTCACATTTTTTTCAATGAATTCCAAGTCGTATATTTATTGGTACCTGACGATATATGTCGATTTTTATGATCGGACTTAGAATTAAAAATTCAAAATATGAGGTACTTGGTACTTATAAATATTTTTTTGGACTTTCTGAAAAGGTCTCAGTGACACTTATGAAGACCCTACGTTTTCACATTTTTTTCAATGAATTCCAAGTCGTATATTTATTGGTACCTAACGATATATGTCGATTTTTATGATCGGACTTAGAATTAAAAATTCAAAATATGAGGTACTTATAAATATTTTTTTTGACTTTCTGAAAAGGTCTCAGTGACACTTATGAAGACCCTACGTTTTCACATTTTTTTCAATGAATTCCAAGTCGTATATTTATTGGTACCTGACGATATATGTCGATTTTTATGATCAACTTAGAATTAAAAATTCAAAATATGAGGTACTTGGTACTTATAAATATTTTTTTTGACTTTCTGAAAAGGTCTCAGTGACACTTATGAAGACCCTACGTTTTCACATTTTTTTCAATGAATTCCAAGTCGTATATTTATTGGTACCTGACGATATATGTCGATTTTTATGATCGGACTTAGAATTAAAAATTCAAAATATGAGGTACTTGGTACTTATAAATATTTTTTTTGACTTTCTGAAAAGGTCTCAGTGACTTTTATGAAGACCCTACGTTTTCACATTTTTTTCAATGAATTCCAAGTCGTATATTTATTGGTACCTGACGATATATGTCGATTTTTATGATCAACTTAGAATTAAAAATTCAAAATATGAGGTACTTGGTACTTATAAATATTTTTTTTGACTTTCTGAAAAGGTCTCAGTGACACTTATGAAGACCCTACGTTTTCACATTTTTTTTCAATGAATTCCAAGTCGTATATTTATTGGTACCTGACGATATATGTCGATTTTTATGATCGGACTTAGAATTAAAAATTCAAAATATGAGGTACTTGGTACTTATAAATATTTTTTTTGACTTTCTGAAAAGGTCTCAGTGACACTTATGAAGACCCTACGTTTTCACATTTTTTTCAATGAATTCCAAGTCGTATATTTATTGGTACCTGACGATATATGTCGATTTTTATGATCAACTTAGAATTAAAAATTCAAAATATGAGGTACTTGGTACTTATAAATATTTTTTTTTACTTTCTGAAAAGGTCTCAGTGACACTTATGAAGACCCTACGTTTTCACATTTTTTTCAATGAATTCCAAGTCGTATATTTATTGGTACCTGACGATATATGTCGATTTTTATGATCGGACTTAGAATTAAAAATTCAAAATATGAGGTACTTATAAATATTTTTTTTGACTTTCTGAAAAGGTCTCAGTGACACTTATGAAGACCCTACG
The DNA here is from genome assembly GCF_031216515.1 of Neocloeon triangulifer. Classification (NCBI taxonomy): domain Eukaryota; kingdom Metazoa; phylum Arthropoda; class Insecta; order Ephemeroptera; family Baetidae; genus Neocloeon; species Neocloeon triangulifer. The sequence goes on along the minus strand of NW_026775565.1, from coordinate 50,986 downwards.
TTTTCACATTTTTTTCAATGAATTCCAAGTCGTATATTTATTGGTACCTGACGATATATGTCGATTTTTATGATCGGACTTAGAATTAAAAATTCAAAATATGAGGTACTTATAAATATTTTTTTTGACTTTCTGAAAAGGTCTCAGTGACACTTATGAAGACCCTACGTTTTCACATTTTTTTTCAATGAATCCAAGTCGTATATTTATTGGTACCTGACGATATATGTCGATTTTTATGATCGGACTTAGAATTAAAAATTCAAAATATGAGGTACTTGGTACTTATAAATATTTTTTTGACTTTCTGAAAAGGTCTCAGTGACACTTATGAAGACCCTACGTTTTCACATTTTTTTCAATGAATTCCAAGTCGTATATTTATTGGTACCTGACGATATATGTCGATTTTTATGATCAGACTTAGAATTAAAAATTCAAAATATGAGGTACTTGGTACTTATAAATATTTTTTTTGACTTTCTGAAAAGGTCTCAGTGACACTTATGAAGACCCTACGTTTTCACATTTTTTTCAATGAATTCCAAGTCGTATATTTATTGGTACCTGACGATATATGTCGATTTTTATGATCAACTTAGAATTAAAAATTCAAAATATGAGGTACTTGGTACTTATAAATATTTTTTATTACTTTCTGAAAAGGTCTCAGTGATACTTATAATGACCCTACGTTTTCACATTTTTTTCAATGAATTCCAAGTCGTATATTTATTGGTACCTGACGATATATGTCGATTTTTATGATCGGACTTAGAATTAAAAATTCAAAATATGAGGTACTTATAAATATTTTTTTTTACTTTCTGAAAAGGTCTCAGTGACACTTATGAAGACCCTACGTTTTCACATTTTTTTTAAATGAATCCAAGTCGTATATTTATTGGTACCTGACGATATATGTCGATTTTTATGATCAACTTAGAATTAAAAATTCAAAATATGAGGTACTTATAAATATTTTTTTTGACTTTCTGAAAAGGTCTCAGTGACACTTATGAAGACCCTACGTTTTCACATTTTTTTCAATGAATTCCAAGTCGTATATTTATTGGTACCTGACGATATATGTCGATTTTTATGATCAACTTAGAATTAAAAATTCAAAATATGAGGTACTTATAAATATTTTTTTTGACTTTCTGAAAAGGTCTCAGTGACACTTATGAAGACCCTACGTTTTCACATTTTTTTCAATGAATTCCAAGTCGTATATTTATTGGTACCTGACGATATATGTCGATTTTTATGATCGGACTTAGAATTAAAAATTCAAAATATGAGGTACTTGGTACTTATAAATATTTTTTTTGACTTTCTGAAAAAATCTCAGTGACTTTTATGAAGACCCTACGTTTTCACATTTTTTTCAATGAATTCCAAGTCGTATATTTATTGGTACCTGACGATATATGTCGATTTTTATGATCAACTTAGAATTAAAAATTCAAAATATGAGGTACTTGGTACTTATAAATATTTTTTTTGACTTTCTGAAAAAATCTCAGTGACTTTTATGAAGACCCTACGTTTTCACATTTTTTTCAATGAATTCCAAGTCGTATATTTATTGGTACCTGACGATATATGTCGATTTTTATGATCAACTTAGAATTAAAAATTCAAAATATGAGGTACTTGGTACTTATAAATATTTTTTTTGACTTTCTGAAAAGGTCTCAGAGACACTTATGAAGACCCTACGTTTTCACATTTTTTTCAATGAATTCCAAGTCGTATATTTATTGGTACCTGACGATATATGTCGATTTTTATGATCGGACTTAGAATTAAAAATTCAAAATATGAGGTACTTGGTACTTATAAATATTTTTTTTGACTTTCTGAAAAGGTCTCAGTGACACTTATGAAGACCCTACGTTTTCACAATTTTTTCAATGAATTCCAAGTCGTATATTTATTGGTACCTGACGATATATGTCGATTTTTATGATCGGACTAAGAATTAAAAATTCAAAATATGAGGTTACTTGGTACTTAAAAATTTTTTTTTGACTTTCTGAAAAGGTCTCAGTGACACTTATGAAGACCCTACGTTTTCACATTTTTTTCAATGAATTCCAAGTCGTATATTTATTGGTACCTGACGATATATGTCGATTTTTATGATCAACTTAGAATTAAAAATTCAAAATATGAGGTACTTGGTACTTATAAATATTTTTTTTGACTTTCTGAAAAGGTCTCAGTGACACTTATGAAGACCCTACGTTTTCACATTTTTTTCAATGAATTCCAAGTCGTATATTTATTGGTACCTGACGATATATGTCGATTTTTATGATCGGACTTAGAATTAAAAATTCAAAATATGAGGTACTTATAAATATTTTTTTTGACTTTCTGAAAAGGTCTCAGTGACACTTATGAAGACCCTACGTTTTCACAATTTTTTCAATGAATTCCAAGATGTATATTTATTGGTACCTGACGATATATGTCGATTTTTATGATCGGACTAAGAATTAAAAATTCAAAATATGAGGTTACTTGGTACTTATAAATTTTTTTTTGACTTTCTGAAAAGGTCTCAGTGACACTTATGAAGACCCTACGTTTTCACATTTTTTTCAATGAATTCCAAGTCGTATATTTATTGGTACCTGACGATATATGTCGATTTTTATGATCGGACATAGAATTAAAAATTCAAAATATGAGGTACTTGGTACTTATAAATATTTTTTTTTTGACTTTCTGAAAAGGTCTCAGTGACACTTATGAAGACCCTACGTTTTCACATTTTTTTCAATGAATTCCAAGTCGTATATTTATTGGTACCTGACGATATATGTCGATTTTTATGATCGGACTTAGAATTAAAAATTCAAAATATGAGGTACTTATAAATATTTTTTTTGACTTTCTGAAAAGGTCTCAGTGACACTTATGAAGACCCTACGTTTTCACATTTTTTTCAATGAATTCCAAGTCGTATATTTATTGGTACCTGACGATATATGTCGATTTTTATGATCGGACTTAGAATTAAAAATTCAAAATATGAGGTACTTATAAATATTTTTTTTGACTTTCTGAAAAGGTCTCAGTGACACTTATGAAGACCCTACGTTTTCACATTTTTTTCAATGAATTCCAAGTCGTATATTTATTGGTACCTGACGATATATGTCGATTTTTATGATCGGACTTAGAATTAAAAATTCAAAATATGAGGTACTTGGTACTTATAAATATTTTTTTTGACTTTCTGAAAAAATCTCAGTGACTTTTATGAAGACCCTACGTTTTCACATTTTTTTCAATGAATTCCAAGTCGTATATTTATTGGTACCTGACGATATATGACGATTTTTATGATCAACTTAGAATTAAAAATTCAAAATATGAGGTACTTATAAATATTTTTTTTGACTTTCTGAAAAGGTCTCAGTGACACTTATGAAGACCCTACGTTTTCACATTTTTTTCAATGAATTCCAAGTCGTATATTTATTGGTACCTGACGATATATGTCGATTTTTATGATCGGACTTAGAATTAAAAATTCAAAATATGAGGTACTTGGTACTTATAAATATTTTTTTTGACTTTCTGAAAAAATCTCAGTGACTTTTATGAAGACCCTACGTTTTCACATTTTTTTCAATGAATTCCAAGTCGTATATTTATTGGTACCTGACGATATATGTCGATTTTTATGATCAACTTAGAATTAAAAATTCAAAATATGAGGTACTTGGTACTTATAAATATTTTTTTTGACTTTCTGAAAAGGTCTCAGTGACACTTATGAAGACCCTACGTTTTCACATTTTTTTCAATGAATTCCAAGTCGTATATTTATTGGTACCTGACGATATATGTCGATTTTTATGATCGGACTTAGAATTAAAAATTCAAAATATGAGGTACTTATAAATATTTTTTTCGACTTTCTGAAAAGGTCTCAGTGACACTTATGAAGACCCTACGTTTTCACATTTTTTTTAAATGAATCCAAGTCGTATATTTATTGGTACCTGACGATATATGTCGATTTTTATGATCGGTCTTAGAATTAAAAATTCAAAATATGAGGTACTTGGTACTTATAAATATTTTTTTTGACTTTCTGAAAAGGTCTCAGTGACACTTATGAAGACCCTACGTTTTCACATTTTTTTCAATGAATTCCAAGTCGTATATTTATTGGTACCTGACGATATATGTCGATTTTTATGATCGGACTTAGAATTAAAAATTCAAAATATGAGGTACTTGGTACTTATAAATATTTTTTTTGACTTTCTGAAAAGGTCTCAGTGACACTTATGAAGACCCTACGTTTTCACAATTTTTTCAATGAATTCCAAGTCGTATATTTATTGGTACCTGACGATATATGTCGATTTTTATGATCGGACTAAGAATTAAAAATTCAAAATATGAGGTTACTTGGTACTTATAAATTTTTTTTTGACTTTCTGAAAAGGTCTCAGTGACACTTATGAAGACCCTACGTTTTCACATTTTTTTCAATGAATTCCAAGTCGTATATTTATTGGTACCTGACGATATATGTCGATTTTTATGATCAACTTAGAATTAAAAATTCAAAATATGAGGTACTTGGTACTTATAAATATTTTTTTTGACTTTCTGAAAAGGTCTCAGTGACACTTATGAAGACCCTACGTTTTCACATTTTTTTCAATGAATTCCAAGTCGTATATTTATTGGTACCTGACGATATATGTCGATTTTTATGATCGGACTTAGAATTAAAAATTCAAAATATGAGGTACTTATAAATATTTTTTTTGACTTTCTGAAAAGGTCTCAGTGACACTTATGAAGACCCTACGTTTTCACATTTTTTTCAATGAATTCCAAGTCGTATATTTATTGGTACCTGACGATATATGTCGATTTTTATGATCGGACTTAGAATTAAAAATTCAAAATATGAGGTACTTATAAATATTTTTTTTGACTTTCTGAAAAGGTCTCAGTGACACTTATGAAGACCCTACGTTTTCACATTTTTTTCAATGAATTCCAAGTCGTATATTTATTGGTACCTGACGATATATGTCGATTTTTATGATCGGACTTAGAATTAAAAATTCAAAATATGAGGTACTTGGTACTTATAAATATTTTTTTTGACTTTCTGAAAAAATCTCAGTGACTTTTATGAAGACCCTACGTTTTCACATTTTTTTCAATGAATTCCAAGTCGTATATTTATTGGTACCTGACGATATATGACGATTTTTATGATCAACTTAGAATTAAAAATTCAAAATATGAGGTACTTATAAATATTTTTTTTGACTTTCTGAAAAGGTCTCAGTGACACTTTTGAAGACCCTACGTTTTCACATTTTTTTCAATGAATTCCAAGTCGTATATTTATTGGTACCTGACGATATATGTCGATTTTTATGATCGGACTTAGAATTAAAAATTCAAAATATGAGGTACTTGGTACTTATAAATATTTTTTTTGACTTTCTGAAAAAATCTCAGTGACTTTTATGAAGACCCTACGTTTTCACATTTTTTTCAATGAATTCCAAGTCGTATATTTATTGGTACCTGACGATATATGTCGATTTTTATGATCAACTTAGAATTAAAAATTCAAAATATGAGGTACTTGGTACTTATAAATATTTTTTTTGACTTTCTGAAAAGGTCTCAGTGACACTTATGAAGACCCTACGTTTTCACATTTTTTTCAATGAATTCCAAGTCGTATATTTATTGGTACCTGACGATATATGTCGATTTTTATGATCGGACTTAGAATTAAAAATTCAAAATATGAGGTACTTATAAATATTTTTTTTTACTTTCTGAAAAGGTCTCAGTGACACTTATGAAGACCCTACGTTTTCACATTTTTTTTAAATGAATCCAAGTCGTATATTTATTGGTACCTGACGATATATGTCGATTTTTATGATCGGACTTAGAATTAAAAATTCAAAATATGAGGTACTTGGTACTTATAAATATTTTTTTTGACTTTCTGAAAAGGTCTCAGTGACACTTATGAAGACCCTACGTTTTCACATTTTTTTCAATGAATTCCAAGTCGTATATTTATTGGTACCTGACGATATATGTCGATTTTTATGATCGGACTTAGAATTAAAAATTCAAAATATGAGGTACTTGGTACTTATAAATATTTTTTTTGACTTTCTGAAAAAATCTCAGTGACTTTTATGAAGACCCTACGTTTTCACATTTTTTTCAATGAATTCCAAGTCGTATATTTATTGGTACCTGACGATATATGACGATTTTTATGATCAACTTAGAATTAAAAATTCAAAATATGAGGTACTTATAAATATTTTTTTTGACTTTCTGAAAAGGTCTCAGTGACACTTTTGAAGACCCTACGTTTTCACATTTTTTTCAATGAATTCCAAGTCGTATATTTATTGGTACCTGACGATATATGTCGATTTTTATGATCGGACTTAGAATTAAAAATTCAAAATATGAGGTACTTGGTACTTATAAATATTTTTTTTGACTTTCTGAAAAAATCTCAGTGACTTTTATGAAGACCCTACGTTTTCACATTTTTTTCAATGAATTCCAAGTCGTATATTTATTGGTACCTGACGATATATGTCGATTTTTATGATCAACTTAGAATTAAAAATTCAAAATATGAGGTACTTGGTACTTATAAATATTTTTTTTGACTTTCTGAAAAGGTCTCAGTGACACTTATGAAGACCCTACGTTTTCACATTTTTTTCAATGAATTCCAAGTCGTATATTTATTGGTACCTGACGATATATGTCGATTTTTATGATCGGACTTAGAATTAAAAATTCAAAATATGAGGTACTTATAAATATTTTTTTTTACTTTCTGAAAAGGTCTCAGTGACACTTATGAAGACCCTACGTTTTCACATTTTTTTTAAATGAATCCAAGTCGTATATTTATTGGTACCTGACGATATATGTCGATTTTTATGATCGGACTTAGAATTAAAAATTCAAAATATGAGGTACTTGGTACTTATAAATATTTTTTTTGACTTTCTGAAAAGGTCTCAGTGACACTTATGAAGACCCTACGTTTTCACATTTTTTTCAATGAATTCCAAGTCGTATATTTATTGGTACCTGACGATATATGTCGATTTTTATGATCGGACTAAGAATTAAAAATTCAAAATATGAGGTTACTTGGTACTTATAAATTTTTTTTTGACTTTCTGAAAAGGTCTCAGTGACACTTATGAAGACCCTACGTTTTCACATTTTTTTCAATGAATTCCAAGTCGTATATTTATTGGTACCTGACGATATATGTCGATTTTTATGATCAACTTAGAATTAAAAATTCAAAATATGAGGTACTTGGTACTTATAAATATTTTTTTTGACTTTCTGAAAAGGTCTCAGTGACACTTATGAAGACCCTACGTTTTCACATTTTTTTCAATGAATTCCAAGTCGTATATTTATTGGTACCTGACGATATATGTCGATTTTTATGATCGGACTTAGAATTAAAAATTCAAAATATGAGGTACTTATAAATATTTTTTTTGACTTTCTGAAAAGGTCTCAGTGACACTTATGAAGACCCTACGTTTTCACAATTTTTTCAATGAATTCCAAGTCGTATATTTATTGGTACCTGACGATATATGTCGATTTTTATGATCGGACTAAGAATTAAAAATTCAAAATATGAGGTTACTTGGTACTTATAAATTTTTTTTTGACTTTCTGAAAAGGTCTCAGTGACACTTATGAAGACCCTACGTTTTCACATTTTTTTCAATGAATTCCAAGTCGTATATTTATTGGTACCTGACGATATATGTCGATTTTTATGATCGGACATAGAATTAAAAATTCAAAATATGAGGTACTTGGTACTTATAAATATTTTTTTTGACTTTCTGAAAAGGTCTCAGTGACACTTATGAAGACCCTACGTTTTCACATTTTTTTCAATGAATTCCAAGTCGTATATTTATTGGTACCTGACGATATATGTCGATTTTTATGATCGGACTAAGAATTAAAAATTCAAAATATGAGGTTACTTGGTACTTATAAATTTTTTTTTGACTTTCTGAAAAGGTCTCAGTGACACTTATGAAGACCCTACGTTTTCACATTTTTTTCAATGAATTCCAAGTCGTATATTTATTGGTACCTGACGATATATGTCGATTTTTATGATCGGACTTAGAATTAAAAATTCAAAATATGAGGTACTTATAAATATTTTTTTTGACTTTCTGAAAAGGTCTCAGTGACACTTATGAAGACCCTACGTTTTCACATTTTTTTTCAATGAATCCAAGTCGTATATTTATTGGTACCTGACGATATATGTCGATTTTTATGATCGGACTTAGAATTAAAAATTCAAAATATGAGGTACTTGGTACTTATAAATATTTTTTTTGACTTTCTGAAAAGGTCTCAGTGACACTTATGAAGACCCTACGTTTTCACAATTTTTTCAATGAATTCCAAGTCGTATATTTATTGGTACCTGACGATATATGTCGATTTTTATGATCGGACTAAGAATTAAAAATTCAAAATATGAGGTTACTTGGTACTTATAAATTTTTTTTTGACTTTCTGAAAAGGTCTCAGTGACACTTATGAAGACCCTACGTTTTCACATTTTTTTCAATGAATTCCAAGTCGTATATTTATTGGTACCTGACGATATATGTCGATTTTTATGATCAACTTAGAATTAAAAATTCAAAATATGAGGTACTTGGTACTTATAAATATTTTTTTTGACTTTCTGAAAAGGTCTCAGTGACACTTATGAAGACCCTACGTTTTCACATTTTTTTCAATGAATTCCAAGTCGTATATTTATTGGTACCTGACGATATATGTCGATTTTTATGATCGGACTTAGAATTAAAAATTCAAAATATGAGGTACTTATAAATATTTTTTTTGACTTTCTGAAAAGGTCTCAGTGACACTTATGAAGACCCTACGTTTTCACATTTTTTTCAATGAATTCCAAGTCGTATATTTATTGGTACCTGACGATATATGTCGATTTTTATGATCGGACTTAGAATTAAAAATTCAAAATATGAGGTACTTGGTACTTATAAATATTTTTTTTGACTTTCTGAAAAGGTCTCAGTGACACTTATGAAGACCCTACGTTTTCACAATTTTTTCAATGAATTCCAAGTCGTATATTTATTGGTACCTGACGATATATGTCGATTTTTATGATCGGACTAAGAATTAAAAATTCAAAATATGAGGTTACTTGGTACTTATAAATTTTTTTTTGACTTTCTGAAAAGGTCTCAGTGACACTTATGAAGACCCTACGTTTTCACATTTTTTTCAATGAATTCCAAGTCGTATATTTATTGGTACCTGACGATATATGTCGATTTTTATGATCAACTTAGAATTAAAAATTCAAAATATGAGGTACTTATAAATATTTTTTTTGACTTTCTGAAAAGGTCTCAGTGACACTTATGAAGACCCTACGTTTTCACATTTTTTTCAATGAATTCCAAGTCGTATATTTATTGGTACCTGACGATATATGACGATTTTTATGATCAACTTAGAATTAAAAATTCAAAATATGAGGTACTTATAAATATTTTTTTTGACTTTCTGAAAAGGTCTCAGTGACACTTATGAAGACCCTACGTTTTCACATTTTTTTCAATGAATTCCAAGTCGTATATTTATTGGTACCTGACGATATATGTCGATTTTTATGATCGGACTTAGAATTAAAAATTCACAATATGAGGTACTTGGTACTTATAAATATTTTTTTTGACTTTCTGAAAAGGTCTCAGTGACACTTATGAAGACCCTACGTTTTCACATTTTTTTCAATGAATTCCAAGTCGTATATTTATTGGTACCTGACGATATATGTCGATTTTTATGATCGGACTTAGAATTAAAAATTCAAAATATGAGGTACTTATAAATATTTTTTTTGACTTTCTGAAAAGGTCTCAGTGACACTTATGAAGACCCTACGTTTTCACATTTTTTTTAAATGAATCCAAGTCGTATATTTATTGGTACCTGACGATATATGTCGATTTTTATGATCGGACTTAGAATTAAAAATTCAAAATATGAGGTACTTGGTACTTATAAATATTTTTTTTGACTTTCTGAAAAGGTCTCAGTGACACTTATGAAGACCCTACGTTTTCACAATTTTTTCAATGAATTCCAAGTCGTATATTTATTGGTACCTGACGATATATGTCGATTTTTATGATCGGACTAAGAATTAAAAATTCAAAATATGAGGTTACTTGGTACTTATAAATTTTTTTTTGACTTTCTGAAAAGGTCTCAGTGACACTTATGAAGACCCTACGTTTTCACATTTTTTTCAATGAATTCCAAGTCGTATATTTATTGGTACCTGACGATATATGTCGATTTTTATGATCGGACTTAGAATTAAAAATTCAAAATATGAGGTACTTGGTACTTATAAATATTTTTTTTGACTTTCTGAAAAGGTCTCAGTGACACTTATGAAGACCCTACGTTTTCACATTTTTTTTAAATGAATCCAAGTCGTATATTTATTGGTACCTGACGATATATGTCGATTTTTATGATCGGACTTAGAATTAAAAATTCAAAATATGAGGTACTTGGTACTTATAAATATTTTTTTTGACTTTCTGAAAAGGTCTCAGTGACACTTATGAAGACCCTACGTTTTCACATTTTTTTCAATGAATTCCAAGTCGTATATTTATTGGTACCTGACGATATATGTCGATTTTTATGATCGGACTAAGAATTAAAAATTCAAAATATGAGGTTACTTGGTACTTATAAATTTTTTTTTGACTTTCTGAAAAGGTCTCAGTGACACTTATGAAGACCCTACGTTTTCACATTTTTTTCAATGAATTCCAAGTCGTATATTTATTGGTACCTGACGATATATGTCGATTTTTATGATCGGACTTAGAATTAAAAATTCAAAATATGAGGTACTTATAAATATTTTTTTTGACTTTCTGAAAAGGTCTCAGTGACACTTATGAAGACCCTACGTTTTCACATTTTTTTTCAATGAATCCAAGTCGTATATTTATTGGTACCTGACGATATATGTCGATTTTTATGATCGGACTTAGAATTAAAAATTCAAAATATGAGGTACTTGGTACTTATAAATATTTTTTTTGACTTTCTGAAAAGGTCTCAGTGACACTTATGAAGACCCTACGTTTTCACAATTTTTTCAATGAATTCCAAGTCGTATATTTATTGGTACCTGACGATATATGTCGATTTTTATGATCGGACTAAGAATTAAAAATTCAAAATATGAGGTTACTTGGTACTTATAAATTTTTTTTTGACTTTCTGAAAAGGTCTCAGTGACACTTATGAAGACCCTACGTTTTCACATTTTTTTCAATGAATTCCAAGTCGTATATTTATTGGTACCTGACGATATATGTCGATTTTTATGATCAACTTAGAATTAAAAATTCAAAATATGAGGTACTTGGTACTTATAAATATTTTTTTTGACTTTCTGAAAAGGTCTCAGTGACACTTATGAAGACCCTACGTTTTCACATTTTTTTCAATGAATTCCAAGTCGTATATTTATTGGTACCTGACGATATATGTCGATTTTTATGATCGGACTTAGAATTAAAAATTCAAAATATGAGGTACTTATAAATATTTTTTTTGACTTTCTGAAAAGGTCTCAGTGACACTTATGAAGACCCTACGTTTTCACATTTTTTTCAATGAATTCCAAGTCGTATATTTATTGGTACCTGACGATATATGTCGATTTTTATGATCGGACTTAGAATTAAAAATTCAAAATATGAGGTACTTGGTACTTATAAATATTTTTTTTGACTTTCTGAAAAGGTCTCAGTGACACTTATGAAGACCCTACGTTTTCACAATTTTTTCAATGAATTCCAAGTCGTATATTTATTGGTACCTGACGATATATGTCGATTTTTATGATCGGACTAAGAATTAAAAATTCAAAATATGAGGTTACTTGGTACTTATAAATTTTTTTTTGACTTTCTGAAAAGGTCTCAGTGACACTTATGAAGACCCTACGTTTTCACATTTTTTTCAATGAATTCCAAGTCGTATATTTATTGGTACCTGACGATATATGTCGATTTTTATGATCAACTTAGAATTAAAAATTCAAAATATGAGGTACTTATAAATATTTTTTTTGACTTTCTGAAAAGGTCTCAGTGACACTTATGAAGACCCTACGTTTTCACATTTTTTTCAATGAATTCCAAGTCGTATATTTATTGGTACCTGACGATATATGACGATTTTTATGATCAACTTAGAATTAAAAATTCAAAATATGAGGTACTTATAAATATTTTTTTTGACTTTCTGAAAAGGTCTCAGTGACACTTATGAAGACCCTACGTTTTCACATTTTTTTCAATGAATTCCAAGTCGTATATTTATTGGTACCTGACGATATATGTCGATTTTTATGATCGGACTTAGAATTAAAAATTCACAATATGAGGTACTTGGTACTTATAAATATTTTTTTTGACTTTCTGAAAAGGTCTCAGTGACACTTATGAAGACCCTACGTTTTCACATTTTTTTCAATGAATTCCAAGTCGTATATTTATTGGTACCTGACGATATATGTCGATTTTTATGATCGGACTTAGAATTAAAAATTCAAAATATGAGGTACTTATAAATATTTTTTTTGACTTTCTGAAAAGGTCTCAGTGACACTTATGAAGACCCTACGTTTTCACATTTTTTTTAAATGAATCCAAGTCGTATATTTATTGGTACCTGACGATATATGTCGATTTTTATGATCGGACTTAGAATTAAAAATTCAAAATATGAGGTACTTGGTACTTATAAATATTTTTTTTGACTTTCTGAAAAGGTCTCAGTGACACTTATGAAGACCCTACGTTTTCACAATTTTTTCAATGAATTCCAAGTCGTATATTTATTGGTACCTGACGATATATGTCGATTTTTATGATCGGACTAAGAATTAAAAATTCAAAATATGAGGTTACTTGGTACTTATAAATTTTTTTTTGACTTTCTGAAAAGGTCTCAGTGACACTTATGAAGACCCTACGTTTTCACATTTTTTTCAATGAATTCCAAGTCGTATATTTATTGGTACCTGACGATATATGTCGATTTTTATGATCGGACTTAGAATTAAAAATTCAAAATATGAGGTACTTGGTACTTATAAATATTTTTTTTGACTTTCTGAAAAGGTCTCAGTGACACTTATGAAGACCCTACGTTTTCACAATTTTTTCAATGAATTCCAAGTCGTATATTTATTGGTACCTGACGATATATGTCGATTTTTATGATCGGACTAAGAATTAAAAATTCAAAATATGAGGTTACTTGGTACTTATAAATTTTTTTTTGACTTTCTGAAAAGGTCTCAGTGACACTTATGAAGACCCTACGTTTTCACATTTTTTTCAATGAATTCCAAGTCGTATATTTATTGGTACCTGACGATATATGTCGATTTTTATGATCAACTTAGAATTAAAAATTCAAAATATGAGGTACTTGGTACTTATAAATATTTTTTTTGACTTTCTGAAAAAATCTCAGTGACTTTTATGAAGACCCTACGTTTTCACATTTTTTTCAATGAATTCCAAGTCGTATATTTATTGGTACCTGACGATATATGACGATTTTTATGATCGGACTTAGAATTAAAAATTCAAAATATGAGGTACTTATAAATATTTTTTTTGACTTTCTGAAAAGGTCTCAGTGACACTTATGAAGACCCTACGTTTTCACATTTTTTTCAATGAATTCCAAGTCGTATATTTATTGGTACCTGACGATATATGTCGATTTTTATGATCGGACTTAGAATTAAAAATTCAAAATATGAGGTACTTGGTACTTATAAATATTTTTTTTGACTTTCTGAAAAAATCTCAGTGACTTTTATGAAGACCCTACGTTTTCACATTTTTTTCAATGAATTCCAAGTCGTATATTTATTGGTACCTGACGATATATGTCGATTTTTATGATCAACTTAGAATTAAAAATTCAAAATATGAGGTACTTGGTACTTATAAATATTTTTTTTGACTTTCTGAAAAGGTCTCAGTGACACTTATGAAGACCCTACGTTTTCACATTTTTTTCAATGAATTCCAAGTCGTATATTTATTGGTACCTGACGATATATGTCGATTTTTATGATCGGACTTAGAATTAAAAATTCAAAATATGAGGTACTTATAAATATTTTTTTTGACTTTCTGAAAAGGTCTCAGTGACACTTATGAAGACCCTACGTTTTCACATTTTTTTTAAATGAATCCAAGTCGTATATTTATTGGTACCTGACGATATATGTCGATTTTTATGATCGGACTTAGAATTAAAAATTCAAAATATGAGGTACTTGGTACTTATAAATATTTTTTTTGACTTTCTGAAAAGGTCTCAGTGACACTTATGAAGACCCTACGTTTTCACATTTTTTTCAATGAATTCCAAGTCGTATATTTATTGGTACCTGACGATATATGTCGATTTTTATGATCGGACTAAGAATTAAAAATTCAAAATATGAGGTTACTTGGTACTTATAAATTTTTTTTTGACTTTCTGAAAAGGTCTCAGTGACACTTATGAAGACCCTACGTTTTCACATTTTTTTCAATGAATTCCAAGTCGTATATTTATTGGTACCTGACGATATATGTCGATTTTTATGATCGGACTTAGAATTAAAAATTCAAAATATGAGGTACTTATAAATATTTTTTTTGACTTTCTGAAAAGGTCTCAGTGACACTTATGAAGACCCTACGTTTTCACATTTTTTTTCAATGAATCCAAGTCGTATATTTATTGGTACCTGACGATATATGTCGATTTTTATGATCGGACTTAGAATTAAAAATTCAAAATATGAGGTACTTGGTACTTATAAATATTTTTTTTGACTTTCTGAAAAGGTCTCAGTGACACTTATGAAGACCCTACGTTTTCACAATTTTTTCAATGAATTCCAAGTCGTATATTTATTGGTACCTGACGATATATGTCGATTTTTATGATCGGACTAAGAATTAAAAATTCAAAATATGAGGTTACTTGGTACTTATAAATTTTTTTTTGACTTTCTGAAAAGGTCTCAGTGACACTTATGAAGACCCTACGTTTTCACATTTTTTTCAATGAATTCCAAGTCGTATATTTATTGGTACCTGACGATATATGTCGATTTTTATGATCAACTTAGAATTAAAAATTCAAAATATGAGGTACTTGGTACTTATAAATATTTTTTTTGACTTTCTGAAAAGGTCTCAGTGACACTTATGAAGACCCTACGTTTTCACATTTTTTTCAATGAATTCCAAGTCGTATATTTATTGGTACCTGACGATATATGTCGATTTTTATGATCGGACTTAGAATTAAAAATTCAAAATATGAGGTACTTATAAATATTTTTTTTGACTTTCTGAAAAGGTCTCAGTGACACTTATGAAGACCCTACGTTTTCACATTTTTTTCAATGAATTCCAAGTCGTATATTTATTGGTACCTGACGATATATGACGATTTTTATGATCAACTTAGAATTAAAAATTCAAAATATGAGGTACTTATAAATATTTTTTTTGACTTTCTGAAAAGGTCTCAGTGACACTTATGAAGACCCTACGTTTTCACATTTTTTTCAATGAATTCCAAGTCGTATATTTATTGGTACCTGACGATATATGTCGATTTTTATGATCGGACTTAGAATTAAAAATTCAAAATATGAGGTACTTGGTACTTATAAATATTTTTTTTGACTTTCTGAAAAAATCTCAGTGACTTTTATGAAGACCCTACGTTTTCACATTTTTTTCAATGAATTCCAAGTCGTATATTTATTGGTACCTGACGATATATGTCGATTTTTATGATCAACTTAGAATTAAAAATTCAAAATATGAGGTACTTGGTACTTATAAATATTTTTTTTGACTTTCTGAAAAGGTCTCAGTGACACTTATGAAGACCCTACGTTTTCACATTTTTTTCAATGAATTCCAAGTCGTATATTTATTGGTACCTGACGATATATGTCGATTTTTATGATCGGACTTAGAATTAAAAATTCAAAATATGAGGTACTTATAAATATTTTTTTTGACTTTCTGAAAAGGTCTCAGTGACACTTATGAAGACCCTACGTTTTCACATTTTTTTCAATGAATTCCAAGTCGTATATTTATTGGTACCTGACGATATATGTCGATTTTTATGATCGGACTTAGAATTAAAAATTCAAAATATGAGGTACTTATAAATATTTTTTTTGACTTTCTGAAAAGGTCTCAGTGACACTTATGAAGACCCTACGTTTTCACATTTTTTTCAATGAATTCCAAGTCGTATATTTATTGGTACCTGACGATATATGTCGATTTTTATGATCGGACTTAGAATTAAAAATTCAAAATATGAGGTACTTGGTACTTATAAATATTTTTTTTGACTTTCTGAAAAAATCTCAGTGACTTTTATGAAGACCCTACGTTTTCACATTTTTTTCAATGAATTCCAAGTCGTATATTTATTGGTACCTGACGATATATGACGATTTTTATGATCAACTTAGAATTAAAAATTCAAAATATGAGGTACTTATAAATATTTTTTTTGACTTTCTGAAAAGGTCTCAGTGACACTTATGAAGACCCTACGTTTTCACATTTTTTTCAATGAATTCCAAGTCGTATATTTATTGGTACCTGACGATATATGTCGATTTTTATGATCGGACTTAGAATTAAAAATTCAAAATATGAGGTACTTGGTACTTATAAATATTTTTTTTGACTTTCTGAAAAAATCTCAGTGACTTTTATGAAGACCCTACGTTTTCACATTTTTTTCAATGAATTCCAAGTCGTATATTTATTGGTACCTGACGATATATGTCGATTTTTATGATCAACTTAGAATTAAAAATTCAAAATATGAGGTACTTGGTACTTATAAATATTTTTTTTGACTTTCTGAAAAGGTCTCAGTGACACTTATGAAGACCCTACGTTTTCACATTTTTTTCAATGAATTCCAAGTCGTATATTTATTGGTACCTGACGATATATGTCGATTTTTATGATCGGACTTAGAATTAAAAATTCAAAATATGAGGTACTTATAAATATTTTTTTTGACTTTCTGAAAAGGTCTCAGTGACACTTATGAAGACCCTACGTTTTCACATTTTTTTTAAATGAATCCAAGTCGTATATTTATTGGTACCTGACGATATATGTCGATTTTTATGATCGGACTTAGAATTAAAAATTCAAAATATGAGGTACTTGGTACTTATAAATATTTTTTTTGACTTTCTGAAAAGGTCTCAGTGACACTTATGAAGACCCTACGTTTTCACATTTTTTTCAATGAATTCCAAGTCGTATATTTATTGGTACCTGACGATATATGTCGATTTTTATGATCGGACTTAGAATTAAAAATTCAAAATATGAGGTACTTGGTACTTATAAATATTTTTTTTGACTTTCTGAAAAAATCTCAGTGACTTTTATGAAGACCCTACGTTTTCACATTTTTTTCAATGAATTCCAAGTCGTATATTTATTGGTACCTGACGATATATGACGATTTTTATGATCAACTTAGAATTAAAAATTCAAAATATGAGGTACTTATAAATATTTTTTTTGACTTTCTGAAAAGGTCTCAGTGACACTTATGAAGACCCTACGTTTTCACATTTTTTTCAATGAATTCCAAGTCGTATATTTATTGGTACCTGACGATATATGTCGATTTTTATGATCGGACTTAGAATTAAAAATTCAAAATATGAGGTACTTGGTACTTATAAATATTTTTTTTGACTTTCTGAAAAAATCTCAGTGACTTTTATGAAGACCCTACGTTTTCACATTTTTTTCAATGAATTCCAAGTCGTATATTTATTGGTACCTGACGATATATGTCGATTTTTATGATCAACTTAGAATTAAAAATTCAAAATATGAGGTACTTGGTACTTATAAATATTTTTTTTGACTTTCTGAAAAGGTCTCAGTGACACTTATGAAGACCCTACGTTTTCACATTTTTTTCAATGAATTCCAAGTCGTATATTTATTGGTACCTGACGATATATGTCGATTTTTATGATCGGACTTAGAATTAAAAATTCAAAATATGAGGTACTTATAAATATTTTTTTTGACTTTCTGAAAAGGTCTCAGTGACACTTATGAAGACCCTACGTTTTCACATTTTTTTCAATGAATTCCAAGTCGTATATTTATTGGTACCTGACGATATATGTCGATTTTTATGATCGGACTTAGAATTAAAAATTCAAAATATGAGGTACTTATAAATATTTTTTTTGACTTTCTGAAAAGGTCTCAGTGACACTTATGAAGACCCTACGTTTTCACATTTTTTTCAATGAATTCCAAGTCGTATATTTATTGGTACCTGACGATATATGTCGATTTTTATGATCGGACTTAGAATTAAAAATTCAAAATATGAGGTACTTGGTACTTATAAATATTTTTTTTGACTTTCTGAAAAAATCTCAGTGACTTTTATGAAGACCCTACGTTTTCACATTTTTTTCAATGAATTCCAAGTCGTATATTTATTGGTACCTGACGATATATGACGATTTTTATGATCAACTTAGAATTAAAAATTCAAAATATGAGGTACTTATAAATATTTTTTTTGACTTTCTGAAAAGGTCTCAGTGACACTTATGAAGACCCTACGTTTTCACATTTTTTTCAATGAATTCCAAGTCGTATATTTATTGGTACCTGACGATATATGTCGATTTTTATGATCGGACTTAGAATTAAAAATTCAAAATATGAGGTACTTGGTACTTATAAATATTTTTTTTGACTTTCTGAAAAAATCTCAGTGACTTTTATGAAGACCCTACGTTTTCACATTTTTTTCAATGAATTCCAAGTCGTATATTTATTGGTACCTGACGATATATGTCGATTTTTATGATCAACTTAGAATTAAAAATTCAAAATATGAGGTACTTGGTACTTATAAATATTTTTTTTGACTTTCTGAAAAGGTCTCAGTGACACTTATGAAGACCCTACGTTTTCACATTTTTTTCAATGAATTCCAAGTCGTATATTTATTGGTACCTGACGATATATGTCGATTTTTATGATCGGACTTAGAATTAAAAATTCAAAATATGAGGTACTTATAAATATTTTTTTTGACTTTCTGAAAAGGTCTCAGTGACACTTATGAAGACCCTACGTTTTCACATTTTTTTTAAATGAATCCAAGTCGTATATTTATTGGTACCTGACGATATATGTCGATTTTTATGATCGGACTTAGAATTAAAAATTCAAAATATGAGGTACTTGGTACTTATAAATATTTTTTTTGACTTTCTGAAAAGGTCTCAGTGACACTTATGAAGACCCTACGTTTTCACATTTTTTTCAATGAATTCCAAGTCGTATATTTATTGGTACCTGACGATATATGTCGATTTTTATGATCGGACTAAGAATTAAAAATTCAAAATATGAGGTTACTTGGTACTTATAAATTTTTTTTTGACTTTCTGAAAAGGTCTCAGTGACACTTATGAAGACCCTACGTTTTCACATTTTTTTCAATGAATTCCAAGTCGTATATTTATTGGTACCTGACGATATATGTCGATTTTTATGATCGGACTTAGAATTAAAAATTCAAAATATGAGGTACTTATAAATATTTTTTTTGACTTTCTGAAAAGGTCTCAGTGACACTTATGAAGACCCTACGTTTTCACATTTTTTTTCAATGAATCCAAGTCGTATATTTATTGGTACCTGACGATATATGTCGATTTTTATGATCGGACTTAGAATTAAAAATTCAAAATATGAGGTACTTGGTACTTATAAATATTTTTTTTGACTTTCTGAAAAGGTCTCAGTGACACTTATGAAGACCCTACGTTTTCACAATTTTTTCAATGAATTCCAAGTCGTATATTTATTGGTACCTGACGATATATGTCGATTTTTATGATCGGACTAAGAATTAAAAATTCAAAATATGAGGTTACTTGGTACTTATAAATTTTTTTTTGACTTTCTGAAAAGGTCTCAGTGACACTTATGAAGACCCTACGTTTTCACATTTTTTTCAATGAATTCCAAGTCGTATATTTATTGGTACCTGACGATATATGTCGATTTTTATGATCAACTTAGAATTAAAAATTCAAAATATGAGGTACTTGGTACTTATAAATATTTTTTTTGACTTTCTGAAAAGGTCTCAGTGACACTTATGAAGACCCTACGTTTTCACATTTTTTTCAATGAATTCCAAGTCGTATATTTATTGGTACCTGACGATATATGTCGATTTTTATGATCGGACTTAGAATTAAAAATTCAAAATATGAGGTACTTATAAATATTTTTTTTGACTTTCTGAAAAGGTCTCAGTGACACTTATGAAGACCCTACGTTTTCACATTTTTTTCAATGAATTCCAAGTCGTATATTTATTGGTACCTGACGATATATGTCGATTTTTATGATCGGACTTAGAATTAAAAATTCAAAATATGAGGTACTTGGTACTTATAAATATTTTTTTTGACTTTCTGAAAAGGTCTCAGTGACACTTATGAAGACCCTACGTTTTCACAATTTTTTCAATGAATTCCAAGTCGTATATTTATTGGTACCTGACGATATATGTCGATTTTTATGATCGGACTAAGAATTAAAAATTCAAAATATGAGGTTACTTGGTACTTATAAATTTTTTTTTGACTTTCTGAAAAGGTCTCAGTGACACTTATGAAGACCCTACGTTTTCACATTTTTTTCAATGAATTCCAAGTCGTATATTTATTGGTACCTGACGATATATGTCGATTTTTATGATCGGACATAGAATTAAAAATTCAAAATATGAGGTACTTGGTACTTATAAATATTTTTTTTGACTTTCTGAAAAGGTCTCAGTGACACTTATGAAGACCCTACGTTTTCACATTTTTTTCAATGAATTCCAAGTCGTATATTTATTGGTACCTGACGATATATGTCGATTTTTATGATCGGACTTAGAATTAAAAATTCAAAATATGAGGTACTTATAAATATTTTTTTTGACTTTCTGAAAAGGTCTCAGTGACACTTATGAAGACCCTACGTTTTCACATTTTTTTCAATGAATTCCAAGTCGTATATTTATTGGTACCTGACGATATATGTCGATTTTTATGATCGGACTTAGAATTAAAAATTCAAAATATGACGTACTTGGTACTTATAAATATTTTTTTTGACTTTCTGAAAAGGTCTCAGTGACACTTATGAAGACCCTACGTTTTCACAATTTTTTCAATGAATTCCAAGTCGTATATTTATTGGTACCTGACGATATATGTCGATTTTTATGATCGGACTAAGAATTAAAAATTCAAAATATGAGGTTACTTGGTACTTATAAATTTTTTTTTGACTTTCTGAAAAGGTCTCAGTGACACTTATGAAGACCCTACGTTTTCACATTTTTTTCAATGAATTCCAAGTCGTATATTTATTGGTACCTGACGATATATGTCGATTTTTATGATCAACTTAGAATTAAAAATTCAAAATATGAGGTACTTGGTACTTATAAATATTTTTTTTGACTTTCTGAAAAGGTCTCAGTGACACTTATGAAGACCCTACGTTTTCACATTTTTTTCAATGAATTCCAAGTCGTATATTTATTGGTACCTGACGATATATGTCGATTTTTATGATCGGACTTAGAATTAAAAATTCAAAATATGAGGTACTTGGTACTTATAAATATTTTTTTTGACTTTCTGAAAAAATCTCAGTGACTTTTATGAAGACCCTACGTTTTCACATTTTTTTCAATGAATTCCAAGTCGTATATTTATTGGTACCTGACGATATATGTCGATTTTTATGATCAACTTAGAATTAAAAATTCAAAATATGAGGTACTTGGTACTTATAAATATTTTTTTTGACTTTCTGAAAAGGTCTCAGTGACACTTATGAAGACCCTACGTTTTCACATTTTTTTCAATGAATTCCAAGTCGTATATTTATTGGTACCTGACGATATATGTCGATTTTTATGATCGGACTTAGAATTAAAAATTCAAAATATGAGGTACTTATAAATATTTTTTTTGACTTTCTGAAAAGGTCTCAGTGACACTTATGAAGACCCTACGTTTTCACATTTTTTTTCAATGAATCCAAGTCGTATATTTATTGGTACCTGACGATATATGTCGATTTTTATGATCGGACTTAGAATTAAAAATTCAAAATATGAGGTACTTGGTACTTATAAATATTTTTTTTGACTTTCTGAAAAGGTCTCAGTGACACTTATGAAGACCCTACGTTTTCACAATTTTTTCAATGAATTCCAAGTCGTATATTTATTGGTACCTGACGATATATGTCGATTTTTATGATCGGACTTAGAATTAAAAATTCAAAATATGAGGTACTTGGTACTTATAAATATTTTTTTTGACTTTCTGAAAAGGTCTCAGTGACACTTATGAAGACCCTACGTTTTCACAATTTTTTCAATGAATTCCAAGTCGTATATTTATTGGTACCTGACGATATATGTCGATTTTTATGATCGGACTTAGAATTAAAAATTCAAAATATGAGGTTACTTGGTACTTATAAATTTTTTTTTGACTTTCTGAAAAGGTCTCAGTGACACTTATGAAGACCCTACGTTTTCACATTTTTTTCAATGAATTCCAAGTCGTATATTTATTGGTACCTGACGATATATGTCGATTTTTATGATCAACTTAGAATTAAAAATTCAAAATATGAGGTACTTGGTACTTATAAATATTTTTTTTGACTTTCTGAAAAGGTCTCAGTGACACTTATGAAGACCCTACGTTTTCACATTTTTTTCAATGAATTCCAAGTCGTATATTTATTGGTACCTGACGATATATGTCGATTTTTATGATCGGACTTAGAATTAAAAATTCAAAATATGAGGTACTTATAAATATTTTTTTTGACTTTCTGAAAAGGTCTCAGTGACACTTATGAAGACCCTACGTTTTCGCATTTTTTTCAATGAATTCCAAGTCGTATATTTATTGGTACCTGACGATATATGTCGATTTTTATGATCGGACTTAGAATTAAAAATTCTAAATATGAGGTACTTGGTACTTATAAATATTTTTTTTGACTTTCTGAAAAGGTCTCAGTGACTTTTATGAAGACCCTACGTTTTCACATTTTTTTCAATGAATTCCAAGTCGTATATTTATTGGTACCCTTTTCAGAAAGTCAAAAAAAATATTTATAAGTACCAAGTACCTCATATTTTGAATTTTTAATTCTAAGTCTGATCATAAAAATCGACATATATCGTCAGGTACCAATAAATATACGACTTGGAATTCATTGAAAAAAATGTGAAAACGTAGGGTCTTCATAAGTGTCACTGAGACCTTTTCAGAAAGTCAAAAAAAATATTTATAAGTACCAAGTACCTCATATTTTGAATTTTTAATTCTTAGTCCGATCATAAAAATCGACATATATCGTCAGGTACCAATAAATATACGACTTGGAAATCATTGAAAAAAATGTGAAAACGTAGGGTCTTCATAAGTGTCACTGAGACCTTTTCAGAAAGTCAAAAAAAATATTTATAAGTACCAAGTACCTCATATTTTGAATTTTTAATTCTAAGTCCGATCATAAAAATCGACATATATCGTCAGGTACCAATAAATATACGACTTGGAATTCATTGAAAAAAATGTGAAAACGTAGGGTCTTCATAAGTGTCACTGAGACCTTTTCAGAAAGTCAAAAAAAATATTTATAAGTACCAAGTACCTCATATTGTGAATTTTTAATTCTAAGTCCGATCATAAAAATCGACATATATCGTCAGGTACCAATAAATATACGACTTGGAATTCATTGAAAAAAATGTGAAAACGTAGGGTCTTCATAAGTGTCACTGAGACCTTTTCAGAAAGTCAAAAAAAATATTTATAAGTACCAAGTACCTCATATTGTGAATTTTTAATTCTAAGTCCGATCATAAAAATCGACATATATCGTCAGGTACCAATAAATATACGACTTGGAATTCATTGAAAAAAATGTGAAAACGTAGGGTCTTCATAAAAGTCACTGAGACCTTTTCAGAAAGTCAAAAAAAATATTTATAAGTACCAAGTACCTCATATTTTGAATTTTTAATTCTAAGTCCGATCATAAAAATCGACATATATCGTCAGGTACCAATAAATATACGACTTGGCATTCATTGAAAAAAATGTGAAAACGTAGGGTCTTCATAAGTGTCACTGAGACCTTTTCAGAAAGTCAAAAAAAATATTTATAAGTACCAAGTACCTCATATTTTGAATTTTTAATTCTAAGTCCGATCATAAAAATCGACATATATCGTCAGGTACCAATAAATATACGACTTGGAATTCATTGAAAAAAATGTGAAAACGTAGGGTCTTCATAAGTGTCACTGAGACCTTTTCAGAAAGTCAAAAAAAATATTTATAAGTACCAAGTACCTCATATTTTGAATTTTTAATTCTAAGTTGATCATAAAAATCGACATATATCGTCAGGTACCAATAAATATACGACTTGGAATTCATTGAAAAAAATGTGAAAACGTATGGTCTTCATAAGTGTCACTGAGACCTTTTCAGAAAGTCAAAAAAAATATTTATAAGTACAAAGTACCTCATATTTTTAATTTTTAATTCTAAGTCCGATCATAAAAATCGACATATATCGTCAGGTACCAATAAATATACGACTTGGAATTCATTGAAAAAAATGTGAAAACGTAGGGTCTTCATAAGTGTCACTGAGACCTTTTCAGAAAGTCAAAAAAAAAAATTTATAAGTACCAAGTACCTCATATTTTGAATTTTTATTTATTTATTTATTTATTTATTCTCCATTCAGATACATGAAATACACAACATTTTACATCAAGTCAATACACAAAAAATCAAATAAAAATACTGAAAATACATGTTAAGAATGTTGGTTAGAGGGGTGAATGGAGAAATGGCTCTTTGCTAGCAAACAACTTGCTAAAGCACAGCGCACTCTCCTTCGAAGAAGAGCGCACCGGCCGCTAGAGCCATTGGTCAGGGGGACTACGAATTAAGTTTTTGCCACAGATACGCCTTGCACAGCGCTGGAAACTGTGCCGCCGTACAGTCTTTCAAGGCGGGTGGCGTGTCATTCCACGGTTTGACGACGCGGTAAGAAAACGCCTCGCGTCCGAATTTTGTTCTCGCGTCTGGCTGCAGCGCACGGGGGTAGTTGCTGTCGTCGCTTCGCAACTTTTGCCCCGTAGTTATTCGCGCTCTCGCGTCAAAGTCGGTCACGCCGTGGTCACTTTTTTTAAAAAATAAAAGGTCGGTGTACAGGAGCTGCATTTCCACGGGCATTATTTTTTGCTCCTTTACCGGCGGAAGGTGTTTGCCGTGTATGAAGTGAAGGGCCCGTTTTTGGATTTTCTCCAGTTTTTTGGCCGTGCAGTCGGTGCTCGGGTGCCACGCTGGGGTTCCGTAAAAAAGACCCGGCTTTACAAGCGTGAGATACGCAATTCTTTTTACACGCGGAGTGCACCCGTGCAAATTTCTTGAAGCAAAGCCGAGAGTTTGGGCTGCTTTTGCGCGCACCACGTCCGTATGGTGATTCCACCTGAGATCTTTAGATATATTAACTCCTAACATTCGCTCGTTAACGACATATTGAAGAACACTGCCACTAATTGTGTAAGCAATGTCCGGCGTGCTCCTCGCGTGCGTAATGTCCATCGCCTTGCACTTTTTGGCGTTGAGCGTCATTCCATTGTTCGCACACCATGCGTCCACACTGTCCAAGTCATCTTGCAATTTTTCAGCGTCCTTGGCCGTTTCAATAGTATTGTAGAGTGTGCAGTCATCAGCGTATTGCTGGATATTTGTTTTTACTACACTTGGTAGATCGGCCACAAAAATATTAAAAAGCATTGGGCCGAGCACACTTCCTTGGATTACTCCTGAGGTCACTGGGCAGGGAGCCGATTTGGCGCCGCCGAAAACGACGTGCTGGGAGCGGCCGGTGAGAAAACTCTCAAACCAGCCGTACAATTTACCCTCAATTCCGTAAAATTTCAATTTTGAGAGTAGTCGCTCGTGAGGCACTTTATCAAAGGCTTTTGCCCAGTCTAGAAAGATTGCATGAACGTGGGCTCCTGAATTTTTATCAAGCACCACAGTCCACTCCTCAATGGTTTTTGTGAGGAGAGTAATACACGAGCGGCCGGCCGTAAAGCCGTGCTGCGAGTCAGGAATTATTTTCTCGCGCACCAAAAACTCGCTCGTTTTATTGCGGACATGTCGCTCAAGAACTTTGCCAACCAAAGATGTCACGCTAATAGGGCGAAAGTTTTTTATATCTTTTTTGTCGCCGTCTTTGTGAATTGGTGTGACTGAGGCATTTTTCCAATCAAAGGGCAGCTCACTATTTCGGAGTGAGCACTCGAAAAGGGCAGTCAGACTTGGGCTCAGTGTTGCGGCGCACTGTTTCAAAATAATTGCTGGAATTTTATCTGGCCCAGTCGCTGCATTCGCCTTGATTCCTTGCAGCAAATTGTGGACCTCTGCTCTGCTAATATTTATTTCAGAAATTTTTTCTTTTGCAGGGTCTTGTCTGCGCAGAAATGGGAAAATCCCAGTCACAGTTGAGAAATTTTTCTGAAAGCTCTCACAAAATGAGGCAGCAATTTCCTTTGAGTCTGTCAGTGTTTTCCCATTTACACAGAAACTAGAATTTGTGATTGGGACTTTGCTGCGACTGTTTATAAATTTCCAAAAATGTTTAGAACCATTTTGGCCAGAGCCGAGTTTCCAGAACCAAGCATCCTTTGCGCGTCTTAATTCTTGTTGCGCTTTCCTGCGTGCAGCCAAGTACTTTTCCCTGGCATCAAGGCTTTTCACTTTTTGCCATTTTTTAAACAGTTTATTTCTTTTTGAAACTTGTTTCGTGAGTTCTTTTGTCTGCCAAGGAATTAGCTGCTGCGTATTTCCACGCAGTTTTATCACAGGAATACATTTATCAACACATGCAAAGAATTCATTTTTCCAGTTTTCCCAAGTTTGACTAACATCATCTGTGCAGTTTTCAGCCAAAGGCAGGCGCCGCAGAAATTCATCGTTCAGCGCTTGCCAATCTGCACGTTTGTAGTCGTAACTTATTCTTTCGGGAATTTTTGGCCGAGTAACTGAAAGTGCTAAAGTTGCTCTTATAGCATCATGATCTGACACTCCGCATATTACTTCAGTAGTTTCAAAAAGTGCGGGTGTGTCGGTCAGCAAAATGTCAATTGTCTTTTCACTACTGGCAGTTGTGCGCGTGGGCGAGTTGACTAACTGGTCAAAGCCGGCGGCCAAAAAGGCCGTCAGAAATTCAGCGGCCGGGGCCGCCTTTGCCTTTGGAAAATCCGATTTCCAGTCAATGTCAAGATTAAAATCGCCCATTAGTACAACGCCGTCATAAAGGTGCTGCTGAGTGCTCACAAGCTCAATTGACCGCAATAAATCATCTTTTTGAGTGCCGACTGTTTTCGGCGGCCTATAAGCAGACCCTATAAGCAGGCGAAAACCTGCTGCAATAATGGTTGCCCATACAATCTCGGCACTGCCTAACTCAAATTGGTCGGCGCGCTTTGGCTGGAGATGAGGGCGAATTGCGAGCAGGACACCGCCGGCCGGCCGCCTCGCGACTCGGTCCTTGCGAAACACCACATAAGAGGGCGGCACGAATTCGTGGTCCATTATATCGGGCGAAAGCCACGTTTCATTTATGCCCACAATATCAGCTTGATTTTCTTGAAACAGATTCGCGATTTCTGCGCTTCTTTTCCTATTTTTCAGCGACCTAGCATTAAAG
Source organism: Neocloeon triangulifer (assembly GCF_031216515.1). Taxonomy (NCBI): domain Eukaryota; kingdom Metazoa; phylum Arthropoda; class Insecta; order Ephemeroptera; family Baetidae; genus Neocloeon; species Neocloeon triangulifer. The sequence continues at coordinate 22,868 of NW_026775565.1, read as the reverse complement.
CACAGAATCGTTGGCGCATTTTTATTTTTTGTGAAATTAATCTCGCGATCAAAACTGTCATTCAGGTCATTGTTCAAGTCAAAAAATGAATCAGACAAATTTGCCGGCATTGAACATTTCCAGCAAATATATCCTTGTCTCCGAAATTTATTTTTTTCTTTATTATCGAGCTTCAGACAAACTGCGTGGCTCCATCTCTTGCACTTGTTGCAGTTTATTTTCACTGCATTTTTCCTGCCTACTTCCTTACAGACGGGACACGTTTGCTTATTCACTGGCCCGGAATGTACACTGCTCTCCCCCTGGAGCACATCCAGCTCTTTTCAAGCCACTCAACGATTCTGCTTGACATATATCGTCAGGTACCAATAAATATACGACTTGGAATTCATTGAAAAAAATGTGAAAACGTAGGGTCTTCATAAGTGTCACTGAGACCTTTTCAGAAAGTCAAAAAAAATATTTATAAGTACCAAGTACCTCATATTTTGAATTTTTAATTCTAAGTCCGATCATAAAAATCGACATATATCGTCAGGTACCAATAAATATACGACTTGGAATTCATTGAAAAAAAATGTGAAAACGTAGGGTCTTCATAAGTGTCACTGAGACCTTTTCAGAAAGTCAAAAAAAATATTTATAAGTACCTCATATTTTTAATTTTTAATTCTAAGTCCGACCATAAAAAACGACATATATCGTATGTACCAATAAATATACGACTTGGAATTCATTGAAAAAAATGTGAAAACGTAGGGTCTTCATAAAAGTCACTGAGACCTTTTCAGAAAGTCAAAAAAAATATTTATAAGTACCAAGTACCTCATATTGTGAATTTTTAATTCTAAGTTGATCATAAAAATCGACATATATCGTCAGGTACCAATAAATATACGACTTGGAATTCATTGAAAAAAATGTGAAAACGTAGGGTCTTCATAAAAGTCACTGAGACCTTTTCAGAAAGTCAAAAAAAATATTTATAAGTACCAAGTACCTCATATTTTGAATTTTTAATTCTAAGTCCGATCATAAAAATCGACATATATCGTCAGGTACCAATAAATATACGACTTGGAATTCATTGAAAAAAATGTGAAAACGTAGGGTCTTCATAAGTGTCACTGAGACCTTTTCAGAAAGTCAAAAAAAATATTTATAAGTACCAAGTACCTCATATTTTGAATTTTTAATTCTAAGTCCGATCATAAAAATCGACATATATCGTCAGGTACCAATAAATATACGACTTGGAATTCATTGAAAAAAATGTGAAAACGTAGGGTCTTCATAAGTGTCACTGAGACCTTTTCAGAAAGTCAAAAAAAATATTTATAAGTACCAAGTACCTCATATTTTGAATTTTTAATTCTAAGTTGATCATAAAAATCGACATATATCGTCAGGTACCAATAAATATACGACTTGGAATTCATTGAAAAAAATGTGAAAACGTAGGGTCTTCATAAGTGTCACTGAGACCTTTTCAGAAAGTCAAAAAAAATATTTATAAGTACCAAGTACCTCATATTTTGAATTTTTAATTCTAAGTTGATCATAAAAATCGACATATATCGTCAGGTACCAATAAATATACGACTTGGAATTCATTGAAAAAAATGTGAAAACGTAGGGTCTTCATAAGTGTCACTGAGACCTTTTCAGAAAGTCAAAAAAAATATTTATAAGTACCTCATATTTTTAATTTTTAATTCTAAGTCCGATCATAAAAATCGACATATATCGTCAGGTACCAATAAATATACGACTTGGAATTCATTGAAAAAAATGTGAAAACGTAGGGTCTTCATAAGTGTCACTGAGACCTTTTCAGAAAGTCAAAAAAAATATTTATAAGTACCAAGTACCTCATATTTTGAATTTTTAATTCTAAGTTGATCATAAAAATCGACATATATCGTCAGGTACCAATAAATATACGACTTGGAATTCATTGAAAAAAATGTGAAAACGTAGGGTCTTCATAAGTGTCACTGAGACCTTTTCAGAAAGTCAAAAAAAATATTTATAAGTACCAAGTACCTCATATTTTGAATTTTTAATTCTAAGTCCGATCATAAAAATCGACATATATCGTCAGGTACCAATAAATATACGACTTGGAATTCATTGAAAAAAAATGTGAAAACGTAGGGTCTTCATAAGTGTCACTGAGACCTTTTCAGAAAGTCAAAAAAAATATTTATAAGTACCTCATATTTTGAATTTTTAATTCTAAGTCCGATCATAAAAATCGACATATATCGTCAGGTACCAATAAATATACGACTTGGAATTCATTGAAAAAAATGTGAAAACGTAGGGTCTTCATAAGTGTCACTGAGACCTTTTCAGAAAGTCAAAAAAAATATTTATAAGTACCAAGTACCTCATATTTTGAATTTTTAATTCTAAGTCCGATCATAAAAATCGACATATATCGTCAGGTACCAATAAATATACGACTTGGAATTCATTGAAAAAAATGTGAAAACGTAGGGTCTTCATAAGTGTCACTGAGACCTTTTCAGAAAGTCAAAAAAAAATATTTATAAGTACCAAGTACCTCATATTTTGAATTTTTAATTCTAAGTCCGATCATAAAAATCGACATATATCGTCAGGTACCAATAAATATACAACTTGGAATTCATTGAAAAAAATGTGAAAACGTAGGGTCTTCATAAGTGTCACTGAGACCTTTTCAGAAAGTCAAAAAAAATATTTATAAGTACCAAGTACCTCATATTGTGAATTTTTAATTCTAAGTCCGATCATAAAAATCGACATATATCGTCAGGTACCAATAAATATACGACTTGGAATTCATTGAAAAAAATGTGAAAACGTAGGGTCTTCATAAAAGTCATTGAGACCTTTTCAGAAAGTCAAAAAAAATATTTATAAGTACCAAGTACCTCATATTTTGAATTTTTAATTCTAAGTCCGATCATAAAAATCGACATATATCGTCAGGTACCAATAAATATACGACTTGGAATTCATTGAAAAAAATGTGAAAACGTAGGGTCTTCATAAAAGTCACTGAGACCTTTTCAGAAAGTCAAAAAAAATATTTATAAGTACCAAGTACCTCATATTGTGAATTTTTAATTCTAAGTTGATCATAAAAATCGACATATATCGTCAGGTACCAATAAATATACGACTTGGAATTCATTGAAAAAAATGTGAAAACGTAGGGTCTTCATAAAAGTCACTGAGACCTTTTCAGAAAGTCAAAAAAAATATTTATAAGTACCAAGTACCTCATATTTTGAATTTTTAATTCCAAGTCCGATCATAAAAATCGACATATATCGTCAGGTACCAATAAATATACGACTTGGAATTCATTGAAAAAAATGTGAAAACGTAGGGTCTTCATAAGTGTCACTGAGACCTTTTCAGAAAGTCAAAAAAAATATTTATAAGTACCTCATATTTTGAATTTTTAATTCTAAGTCCGATCATAAAAATCGACATATATCGTCAGGTACCAATAAATATACGACTTGGAATTCATTGAAAAAAATGTGAAAACGTAGGGTCTTCATAAGTGTCACTGAGACCTTTTCAGAAAGTCAAAAAAAATATTTATAAGTACCAAGTACCTCATATTTTGAATTTTTAATTCTAAGTTGATCATAAAAATCGACATATATCGTCAGGTACCAATAAATATACGACTTGGAATTCATTGAAAAAAATGTGAAAACGTAGGGTCTTCATAAGTGTCACTGAGACCTTTTCAGAAAGTCAAAAAAAATATTTATAAGTACCAAGTACCTCATATTTTGAATTTTTAATTCTAAGTCCGATCATAAAAATCGACATATATCGTCAGGTACCAATAAATATACGACTTGGAATTCATTGAAAAAAAATGTGAAAACGTAGGGTCTTCATAAGTGTCACTGAGACCTTTTCAGAAAGTCAAAAAAAATATTTATAAGTACCTCATATTTTGAATTTTTAATTCTAAGTCCGATCATAAAAATCGACATATATCGTCAGGTACCAATAAATATACGACTTGGAATTCATTGAAAAAAATGTGAAAACGTAGGGTCTTCATAAGTGTCACTGAGACCTTTTCAGAAAGTCAAAAAAAATATTTATAAGTACCAAGTACCTCATATTTTGAATTTTTAATTCTAAGTCCGATCATAAAAATCGACATATATCGTCAGGTACCAATAAATATACGACTTGGAATTCATTGAAAAAAATGTGAAAACGTAGGGTCTTCATAAGTGTCACTGAGACCTTTTCAGAAAGTCAAAAAAAAATATTTATAAGTACCAAGTACCTCATATTTTGAATTTTTAATTCTAAGTCCGATCATAAAAATCGACATATATCGTCAGGTACCAATAAATATACAACTTGGAATTCATTGAAAAAAATGTGAAAACGTAGGGTCTTCATAAGTGTCACTGAGACCTTTTCAGAAAGTCAAAAAAAATATTTATAAGTACCAAGTACCTCATATTGTGAATTTTTAATTCTAAGTCCGATCATAAAAATCGACATATATCGTCAGGTACCAATAAATATACGACTTGGAATTCATTGAAAAAAATGTGAAAACGTAGGGTCTTCATAAAAGTCATTGAGACCTTTTCAGAAAGTCAAAAAAAATATTTATAAGTACCAAGTACCTCATATTTTGAATTTTTAATTCTAAGTCCGATCATAAAAATCGACATATATCGTCAGGTACCAATAAATATACGACTTGGAATTCATTGAAAAAAATGTGAAAACGTAGGGTCTTCATAAAAGTCACTGAGACCTTTTCAGAAAGTCAAAAAAAATATTTATAAGTACCAAGTACCTCATATTGTGAATTTTTAATTCTAAGTTGATCATAAAAATCGACATATATCGTCAGGTACCAATAAATATACGACTTGGAATTCATTGAAAAAAATGTGAAAACGTAGGGTCTTCATAAAAGTCACTGAGACCTTTTCAGAAAGTCAAAAAAAATATTTATAAGTACCAAGTACCTCATATTTTGAATTTTTAATTCCAAGTCCGATCATAAAAATCGACATATATCGTCAGGTACCAATAAATATACGACTTGGAATTCATTGAAAAAAATGTGAAAACGTAGGGTCTTCATAAGTGTCACTGAGACCTTTTCAGAAAGTCAAAAAAAATATTTATAAGTACCTCATATTTTGAATTTTTAATTCTAAGTCCGATCATAAAAATCGACATATATCGTCAGGTACCAATAAATATACGACTTGGAATTCATTGAAAAAAATGTGAAAACGTAGGGTCTTCATAAGTGTCACTGAGACCTTTTCAGAAAGTCAAAAAAAATATTTATAAGTACCAAGTACCTCATATTTTGAATTTTTAATTCTAAGTTGATCATAAAAATCGACATATATCGTCAGGTACCAATAAATATACGACTTGGAATTCATTGAAAAAAATGTGAAAACGTAGGGTCTTCATAAGTGTCACTGAGACCTTTTCAGAAAGTCAAAAAAAAATATTTATAAGTACCAAGTACCTCATATTTTGAATTTTTAATTCTAAGTCCGATCATAAAAATCGACATATATCGTCAGGTACCAATAAATATACGACTTGGAATTCATTGAAAAAAATGTGAAAACGTAGGGTCTTCATAAGTGTCACTGAGACCTTTTCAGAAAGTCAAAAAAAATATTTATAAGTACCAAGTACCTCATATTGTGAATTTTTAATTCTAAGTCCGATCATAAAAATCGACATATATCGTCAGGTACCAATAAATATACGACTTGGAATTCATTGAAAAAAATGTGAAAACGTAGGGTCTTCATAAAAGTCACTGAGACCTTTTCAGAAAGTCAAAAAAAATATTTATAAGTACCAAGTACCTCATATTTTGAATTTTTAATTCTAAGTCCGATCATAAAAATCGACATATATCGTCAGGTACCAATAAATATACGACTTGGAATTCATTGAAAAAAATGTGAAAACGTAGGGTCTTCATAAGTGTCACTGAGACCTTTTCAGAAAGTCAAAAAAAATATTTATAAGTACCTCATATTTTTAATTTTTAATTCTAAGTCCGACCATAAAAAACGACATATATCGTATGTACCAATAAATATACGACTTGGAATTCATTGAAAAAAATGTGAAAACGTAGGGTCTTCATAAAAGTCACTGAGACCTTTTCAGAAAGTCAAAAAAAATATTTATAAGTACCAAGTACCTCATATTGTGAATTTTTAATTCTAAGTTGATCATAAAAATCGACATATATCGTCAGGTACCAATAAATATACGACTTGGAATTCATTGAAAAAAATGTGAAAACGTAGGGTCTTCATAAAAGTCACTGAGACCTTTTCAGAAAGTCAAAAAAAATATTTATAAGTACCAAGTACCTCATATTTTGAATTTTTAATTCTAAGTCCGATCATAAAAATCGACATATATCGTCAGGTACCAATAAATATACGACTTGGAATTCATTGAAAAAAATGTGAAAACGTAGGGTCTTCATAAGTGTCACTGAGACCTTTTCAGAAAGTCAAAAAAAATATTTATAAGTACCAAGTACCTCATATTTTGAATTTTTAATTCTAAGTCCGATCATAAAAATCGACATATATCGTCAGGTACCAATAAATATACGACTTGGAATTCATTGAAAAAAATGTGAAAACGTAGGGTCTTCATAAGTGTCACTGAGACCTTTTCAGAAAGTCAAAAAAAATATTTATAAGTACCAAGTACCTCATATTTTGAATTTTTAATTCTAAGTTGATCATAAAAATCGACATATATCGTCAGGTACCAATAAATATACGACTTGGAATTCATTGAAAAAAATGTGAAAACGTAGGGTCTTCATAAGTGTCACTGAGACCTTTTCAGAAAGTCAAAAAAAATATTTATAAGTACCAAGTACCTCATATTTTGAATTTTTAATTCTAAGTCCGATCATAAAAATCGACATATATCGTCAGGTACCAATAAATATACGACTTGGAATTCATTGAAAAAAAATGTGAAAACGTAGGGTCTTCATAAGTGTCACTGAGACCTTTTCAGAAAGTCAAAAAAAATATTTATAAGTACCTCATATTTTGAATTTTTAATTCTAAGTCCGATCATAAAAATCGACATATATCGTCAGGTACCAATAAATATACGACTTGGAATTCATTGAAAAAAATGTGAAAACGTAGGGTCTTCATAAGTGTCACTGAGACCTTTTCAGAAAGTCAAAAAAAATATTTATAAGTACCAAGTACCTCATATTTTGAATTTTTAATTCTAAGTCCGATCATAAAAATCGACATATATCGTCAGGTACCAATAAATATACGACTTGGAATTCATTGAAAAAAATGTGAAAACGTAGGGTCTTCATAAGTGTCACTGAGACCTTTTCAGAAAGTCAAAAAAAAATATTTATAAGTACCAAGTACCTCATATTTTGAATTTTTAATTCTAAGTCCGATCATAAAAATCGACATATATCGTCAGGTACCAATAAATATACAACTTGGAATTCATTGAAAAAAATGTGAAAACGTAGGGTCTTCATAAGTGTCACTGAGACCTTTTCAGAAAGTCAAAAAAAATATTTATAAGTACCAAGTACCTCATATTGTGAATTTTTAATTCTAAGTCCGATCATAAAAATCGACATATATCGTCAGGTACCAATAAATATACGACTTGGAATTCATTGAAAAAAATGTGAAAACGTAGGGTCTTCATAAAAGTCATTGAGACCTTTTCAGAAAGTCAAAAAAAATATTTATAAGTACCAAGTACCTCATATTTTGAATTTTTAATTCTAAGTCCGATCATAAAAATCGACATATATCGTCAGGTACCAATAAATATACGACTTGGAATTCATTGAAAAAAATGTGAAAACGTAGGGTCTTCATAAGTGTCACTGAGACCTTTTCAGAAAGTCAAAAAAAAATATTTATAAGTACCAAGTACCTCATATTTTGAATTTTTAATTCTAAGTCCGATCATAAAAATCGACATATATCGTCAGGTACCAATAAATATACGACTTGGAATTCATTGAAAAAAATGTGAAAACGTAGGGTCTTCATAAGTGTCACTGAGACCTTTTCAGAAAGTCAAAAAAAATATTTATAAGTACCAAGTACCTCATATTGTGAATTTTTAATTCTAAGTCCGATCATAAAAATCGACATATATCGTCAGGTACCAATAAATATACGACTTGGAATTCATTGAAAAAAATGTGAAAACGTAGGGTCTTCATAAAAGTCACTGAGACCTTTTCAGAAAGTCAAAAAAAATATTTATAAGTACCAAGTACCTCATATTTTGAATTTTTAATTCTAAGTCCGATCATAAAAATCGACATATATCGTCAGGTACCAATAAATATACGACTTGGAATTCATTGAAAAAAATGTGAAAACGTAGGGTCTTCATAAGTGTCATTGAGACCTTTTCAGAAAGTCAAAAAAAATATTTATAAGTACCAAGTACCTCATATTTTGAATTTTTAATTCTAAGTTGATCATAAAAATCGACATATATCGTCAGGTACCAATAAATATACGACTTGGAATTCATTGAAAAAAATGTGAAAACGTAGGGTCTTCATAAGTGTCACTGAGACCTTTTCAGAAAGTCAAAAAAAATATTTATAAGTACCAAGTACCTCATATTTTGAATTTTTAATTCTAAGTCCGATCATAAAAATCGACATATATCGTCAGGTACCAATAAATATACGACTTGGAATTCATTGAAAAAAAATGTGAAAACGTAGGGTCTTCATAAGTGTCACTGAGACCTTTTCAGAAAGTCAAAAAAAATATTTATAAGTACCTCATATTTTTAATTTTTAATTCTAAGTCCGACCATAAAAAACGACATATATCGTATGTACCAATAAATATACGACTTGGAATTCATTGAAAAAAATGTGAAAACGTAGGGTCTTCATAAAAGTCACTGAGACCTTTTCAGAAAGTCAAAAAAAATATTTATAAGTACCAAGTACCTCATATTGTGAATTTTTAATTCTAAGTTGATCATAAAAATCGACATATATCGTCAGGTACCAATAAATATACGACTTGGAATTCATTGAAAAAAATGTGAAAACGTAGGGTCTTCATAAAAGTCACTGAGACCTTTTCAGAAAGTCAAAAAAAATATTTATAAGTACCAAGTACCTCATATTTTGAATTTTTAATTCTAAGTTGATCATAAAAATCGACATATATCGTCAGGTACCAATAAATATACGACTTGGAATTCATTGAAAAAAATGTGAAAACGTAGGGTCTTCATAAGTGTCACTGAGACCTTTTCAGAAAGTCAAAAAAAATATTTATAAGTACCAAGTACCTCATATTTTGAATTTTTAATTCTAAGTCCGATCATAAAAATCGACATATATCGTCAGGTACCAATAAATATACGACTTGGAATTCATTGAAAAAAATGTGAAAACGTAGGGTCTTCATAAGTGTCACTGAGACCTTTTCAGAAAGTCAAAAAAAATATTTATAAGTACCAAGTACCTCATATTTTGAATTTTTAATTCTAAGTTGATCATAAAAATCGACATATATCGTCAGGTACCAATAAATATACGACTTGGAATTCATTGAAAAAAATGTGAAAACGTAGGGTCTTCATAAGTGTCACTGAGACCTTTTCAGAAAGTCAAAAAAAATATTTATAAGTACCAAGTACCTCATATTTTGAATTTTTAATTCTAAGTCCGATCATAAAAATCGACATATATCGTCAGGTACCAATAAATATACGACTTGGAATTCATTGAAAAAAATGTGAAAACGTAGGGTCTTCATAAGTGTCACTGAGACCTTTTCAGAAAGTCAAAAAAAATATTTATAAGTACCAAGTACCTCATATTTTGAATTTTTAATTCTAAGTTGATCATAAAAATCGACATATATCGTCAGGTACCAATAAATATACGACTTGGAATTCATTGAAAAAAATGTGAAAACGTAGGGTCTTCATAAGTGTCACTGAGACCTTTTCAGAAAGTCAAAAAAAATATTTATAAGTACCAAGTACCTCATATTTTGAATTTTTAATTCTAAGTCCGATCATAAAAATCGACATATATCGTCAGGCACCAATAAATATACGACTTGGAATTCATTGAAAAAAAATGTGAAAACGTAGGGTCTTCATAAGTGTCACTGAGACCTTTTCAGAAAGTCAAAAAAAATATTTATAAGTACCTCATATTTTGAATTTTTAATTCTAAGTCCGATCATAAAAATCGACATATATCGTCAGGTACCAATAAATATACGACTTGGAATTCATTGAAAAAAATGTGAAAACGTAGGGTCTTCATAAGTGTCACTGAGACCTTTTCAGAAAGTCAAAAAAAATATTTATAAGTACCAAGTACCTCATATTTTGAATTTTTAATTCTAAGTCCGATCATAAAAATCGACATATATCGTCAGGTACCAATAAATATACGACTTGGAATTCATTGAAAAAAATGTGAAAACGTAGGGTCTTCATAAGTGTCACTGAGACCTTTTCAGAAAGTCAAAAAAAAATATTTATAAGTACCAAGTACCTCATATTTTGAATTTTTAATTCTAAGTCCGATCATAAAAATCGACATATATCGTCAGGTACCAATAAATATACAACTTGGAATTCATTGAAAAAAATGTGAAAACGTAGGGTCTTCATAAGTGTCACTGAGACCTTTTCAGAAAGTCAAAAAAAATATTTATAAGTACCAAGTACCTCATATTTTGAATTTTTAATTCCAAGTCCGATCATAAAAATCGACATATATCGTCAGGTACCAATAAATATACGACTTGGAATTCATTGAAAAAAATGTGAAAACGTAGGGTCTTCATAAGTGTCACTGAGACCTTTTCAGAAAGTCAAAAAAAATATTTATAAGTACCTCATATTTTGAATTTTTAATTCTAAGTCCGATCATAAAAATCGACATATATCGTCAGGTACCAATAAATATACGACTTGGAATTCATTGAAAAAAATGTGAAAACGTAGGGTCTTCATAAGTGTCACTGAGACCTTTTCAGAAAGTCAAAAAAAATATTTATAAGTACCAAGTACCTCATATTTTGAATTTTTAATTCTAAGTCCGATCATAAAAATCGACATATATCGTCAGGTACCAATAAATATACGACTTGGAATTCATTGAAAAAAATGTGAAAACGTAGGGTCTTCATAAGTGTCACTGAGACCTTTTCAGAAAGTCAAAAAAAATATTTATAAGTACCAAGTACCTCATATTTTGAATTTTTAATTCTAAGTCCGATCATAAAAATCGACATATATCGTCAGGTACCAATAAATATACGACTTGGAATTCATTGAAAAAAATGTGAAAACGTAGGGTCTTCATAAGTGTCAATGAGACCTTTTCAGAAAGTCAAAAAAAATATTTATAAGTACCAAGTACCTCATATTTTGAATTTTTAATTCTAAGTTGATCATAAAAATCGACATATATCGTCAGGTACCAATAAATATACGACTTGGAATTCATTGAAAAAAATGTGAAAACGTAGGGTCTTCATAAGTGTCACTGAGACCTTTTCAGAAAGTCAAAAAAAATATTTATAAGTACCAAGTACCTCATATTTTGAATTTTTAATTCTAAGTCCGATCATAAAAATCGACATATATCGTCAGGTACCAATAAATATACGACTTGGAATTCATTGAAAAAAAATGTGAAAACGTAGGGTCTTCATAAGTGTCACTGAGACCTTTTCAGAAAGTCAAAAAAAATATTTATAAGTACCAAGTACCTCATATTTTGAATTTTTAATTCTAAGTCCGATCATAAAAATCGACATATATCGTCAGGTACCAATAAATATACGACTTGGAATTCATTGAAAAAAAATGTGAAAACGTAGGGTCTTCATAAGTGTCACTGAGACCTTTTCAGAAAGTCAAAAAAAATATTTATAAGTACCTCATATTTTGAATTTTTAATTCTAAGTCCGATCATAAAAATCGACATATATCGTCAGGTACCAATAAATATACGACTTGGAATTCATTAAAAAAAATGTGAAAACGTAGGGTCTTCATAAAAGTCACTGAGACCTTTTCAGAAAGTCAAAAAAAATATTTATAAGTACCAAGTACCTCATATTGTGAATTTTTAATTCTAAGTTGATCATAAAAATCGACATATATCGTCAGGTACCAATAAATATACGACTTGGAATTCATTGAAAAAAATGTGAAAACGTAGGGTCTTCATAAAAGTCACTGAGACCTTTTCAGAAAGTCAAAAAAAATATTTATAAGTACCAAGTACCTCATATTTTGAATTTTTAATTCTAAGTCCGATCATAAAAATCGACATATATCGTCAGGTACCAATAAATATACGACTTGGAATTCATTGAAAAAAATGTGAAAACGTAGGGTCTTCATAAGTGTCACTGAGACCTTTTCAGAAAGTCAAAAAAAATATTTATAAGTACCAAGTACCTCATATTTTGAATTTTTAATTCTAAGTTGATCATAAAAATCGACATATATCGTCAGGTACCAATAAATATACGACTTGGAATTCATTGAAAAAAATGTGAAAACGTAGGGTCTTCATAAGTGTCACTGAGACCTTTTCAGAAAGTCAAAAAAAATATTTATAAGTACCAAGTACCTCATATTTTGAATTTTTAATTCTAAGTCCGATCATAAAAATCGACATATATCGTCAGGTACCAATAAATATACGACTTGGAATTCATTGAAAAAAATGTGAAAACGTAGGGTCTTCATAAGTGTCACTGAGACCTTTTCAGAAAGTCAAAAAAAATATTTATAAGTACCAAGTACCTCATATTTTGAATTTTTAATTCTAAGTCCGATCATAAAAATCGACATATATCGTCAGGTACCAATAAATATACGACTTGGAATTCATTGAAAAAAATGTGAAAACGTAGGGTCTTCATAAAAGTCACTGAGACCTTTTCAGAAAGTCAAAAAAAATATTTATAAGTACCAAGTACCTCATATTGTGAATTTTTAATTCTAAGTTGATCATAAAAATCGACATATATCGTCAGGTACCAATAAATATACGACTTGGAATTCATTGAAAAAAATGTGAAAACGTAGGGTCTTCATAAAAGTCACTGAGACCTTTTCAGAAAGTCAAAAAAAATATTTATAAGTACCAAGTACCTCATATTTTGAATTTTTAATTCTAAGTCCGATCATAAAAATCGACATATATCGTCAGGTACCAATAAATATACGACTTGGAATTCATTGAAAAAAATGTGAAAACGTAGGGTCTTCATAAGTGTCACTGAGACCTTTTCAGAAAGTCAAAAAAAATATTTATAAGTACCAAGTACCTCATATTTTGAATTTTTAATTCTAAGTCCGATCATAAAAATCGACATATATCGTCAGGTACCAATAAATATACGACTTGGAATTCATTGAAAAAAATGTGAAAACGTAGGGTCTTCATAAAAGTCACTGAGACCTTTTCAGAAAGTCAAAAAAAATATTTATAAGTACCAAGTACCTCATATTTTGAATTTTTAATTCCAAGTCCGATCATAAAAATCGACATATATCGTCAGGTACCAATAAATATACGACTTGGAATTCATTGAAAAAAATGTGAAAACGTAGGGTCTTCATAAGTGTCACTGAGACCTTTTCAGAAAGTCAAAAAAAATATTTATAAGTACCTCATATTTTGAATTTTTAATTCTAAGTCCGATCATAAAAATCGACATATATCGTCAGGTACCAATAAATATACGACTTGGAATTCATTGAAAAAAATGTGAAAACGTAGGGTCTTCATAAGTGTCACTGAGACCTTTTCAGAAAGTCAAAAAAAATATTTATAAGTACCAAGTACCTCATATTTTGAATTTTTAATTCTAAGTCCGATCATAAAAATCGACATATATCGTCAGGTACCAATAAATATACGACTTGGAATTCATTGAAAAAAATGTGAAAACGTAGGGTCTTCATAAGTGTCACTGAGACCTTTTCAGAAAGTCAAAAAAAATATTTATAAGTACCAAGTACCTCATATTTTGAATTTTTAATTCTAAGTCCGATCATAAAAATCGACATATATCGTCAGGTACCAATAAATATACGACTTGGAATTCATTGAAAAAAATGTGAAAACGTAGGGTCTTCATAAGTGTCAATGAGACCTTTTCAGAAAGTCAAAAAAAATATTTATAAGTACCAAGTACCTCATATTTTGAATTTTTAATTCTAAGTTGATCATAAAAATCGACATATATCGTCAGGTACCAATAAATATACGACTTGGAATTCATTGAAAAAAATGTGAAAACGTAGGGTCTTCATAAGTGTCACTGAGACCTTTTCAGAAAGTCAAAAAAAATATTTATAAGTACCAAGTACCTCATATTTTGAATTTTTAATTCTAAGTCCGATCATAAAAATCGACATATATCGTCAGGTACCAATAAATATACGACTTGGAATTCATTGAAAAAAATGTGAAAACGTAGGGTCTTCATAAAAGTCACTGAGACCTTTTCAGAAAGTCAAAAAAAATATTTATAAGTACCAAGTACCTCATATTGTGAATTTTTAATTCTAAGTTGATCATAAAAATCGACATATATCGTCAGGTACCAATAAATATACGACTTGGAATTCATTGAAAAAAATGTGAAAACGTAGGGTCTTCATAAAAGTCACTGAGACCTTTTCAGAAAGTCAAAAAAAATATTTATAAGTACCAAGTACCTCATATTTTGAATTTTTAATTCTAAGTCCGATCATAAAAATCGACATATATCGTCAGGTACCAATAAATATACGACTTGGAATTCATTGAAAAAAATGTGAAAACGTAGGGTCTTCATAAGTGTCACTGAGACCTTTTCAGAAAGTCAAAAAAAATATTTATAAGTACCAAGTACCTCATATTTTGAATTTTTAATTCTAAGTCCGATCATAAAAATCGACATATATCGTCAGGTACCAATAAATATACGACTTGGAATTCATTGAAAAAAAATGTGAAAACGTAGGGTCTTCATAAGTGTCACTGAGACCTTTTCAGAAAGTCAAAAAAAATATTTATAAGTACCTCATATTTTGAATTTTTAATTCTAAGTCCGATCATAAAAATCGACATATATCGTCAGGTACCAATAAATATACGACTTGGAATTCATTAAAAAAAATGTGAAAACGTAGGGTCTTCATAAAAGTCACTGAGACCTTTTCAGAAAGTCAAAAAAAATATTTATAAGTACCAAGTACCTCATATTGTGAATTTTTAATTCTAAGTTGATCATAAAAATCGACATATATCGTCAGGTACCAATAAATATACGACTTGGAATTCATTGAAAAAAATGTGAAAACGTAGGGTCTTCATAAAAGTCACTGAGACCTTTTCAGAAAGTCAAAAAAAATATTTATAAGTACCAAGTACCTCATATTTTGAATTTTTAATTCTAAGTCCGATCATAAAAATCGACATATATCGTCAGGTACCAATAAATATACGACTTGGAATTCATTGAAAAAAATGTGAAAACGTAGGGTCTTCATAAGTGTCACTGAGACCTTTTCAGAAAGTCAAAAAAAATATTTATAAGTACCAAGTACCTCATATTTTGAATTTTTAATTCTAAGTTGATCATAAAAATCGACATATATCGTCAGGTACCAATAAATATACGACTTGGAATTCATTGAAAAAAATGTGAAAACGTAGGGTCTTCATAAGTGTCACTGAGACCTTTTCAGAAAGTCAAAAAAAATATTTATAAGTACCAAGTACCTCATATTGTGAATTTTTAATTCTAAGTTGATCATAAAAATCGACATATATCGTCAGGTACCAATAAATATACGACTTGGAATTCATTGAAAAAAATGTGAAAACGTAGGGTCTTCATAAAAGTCACTGAGACCTTTTCAGAAAGTCAAAAAAAATATTTATAAGTACCAAGTACCTCATATTTTGAATTTTTAATTCTAAGTCCGATCATAAAAATCGACATATATCGTCAGGTACCAATAAATATACGACTTGGAATTCATTGAAAAAAATGTGAAAACGTAGGGTCTTCATAAGTGTCACTGAGACCTTTTCAGAAAGTCAAAAAAAATATTTATAAGTACCAAGTACCTCATATTTTGAATTTTTAATTCTAAGTTGATCATAAAAATCGACATATATCGTCAGGTACCAATAAATATACGACTTGGAATTCATTGAAAAAAATGTGAAAACGTAGGGTCTTCGTAAGTGTCACTGAGACCTTTTCAGAAAGTCAAAAAAAATATTTATAAGTACCAAGTACCTCATATTTTGAATTTTTAATTCTAAGTCCGATCATAAAAATCGACATATATCGTCAGGTACCAATAAATATACGACTTGGAATTCATTGAAAAAAAATGTGAAAACGTAGGGTCTTCATAAGTGTCACTGAGACCTTTTCAGAAAGTCAAAAAAAATATTTATAAGTACCTCATATTTTGAATTTTTAATTCTAAGTCCGATCATAAAAATCGACATATATCGTCAGGTACCAATAAATATACGACTTGGAATTCATTGAAAAAAATGTGAAAACGTAGGGTCTTCATAAAAGTCACTGAGACCTTTTCAGAAAGTCAAAAAAAAATTTATAAGTACCAAGTACCTCATATTGTGAATTTTTAATTCTAAGTTGATCATAAAAATCGACATATATCGTCAGGTACCAATAAATATACGACTTGGAATTCATTGAAAAAAATGTGAAAACGTAGGGTCTTCATAAAAGTCACTGAGACCTTTTCAGAAAGTCAAAAAAAATATTTATAAGTACCAAGTACCTCATATTTTGAATTTTTAATTCTAAGTCCGATCATAAAAATCGACATATATCGTCAGGTACCAATAAATATACGACTTGGAATTCATTGAAAAAAATGTGAAAACGTAGGGTCTTCATAAGTGTCACTGAGACCTTTTCAGAAAGTCAAAAAAAATATTTATAAGTACCAAGTACCTCATATTTTGAATTTTTAATTCTAAGTCCGATCATAAAAATCGACAT
This sequence comes from Neocloeon triangulifer, assembly GCF_031216515.1. Taxonomy (NCBI): domain Eukaryota; kingdom Metazoa; phylum Arthropoda; class Insecta; order Ephemeroptera; family Baetidae; genus Neocloeon; species Neocloeon triangulifer. The sequence goes on along the minus strand of NW_026775565.1, from coordinate 5,739 downwards.
ATATCGTCAGGTACCAATAAATATACGACTTGGAATTCATTGAAAAAAATGTGAAAACGTAGGGTCTTCATAAAAGTCACTGAGACCTTTTCAGAAAGTCAAAAAAAATATTTATAAGTACCAAGTACCTCATATTTTGAATTTTTAATTCCAAGTCCGATCATAAAAATCGACATATATCGTCAGGTACCAATAAATATACGACTTGGAATTCATTGAAAAAAATGTGAAAACGTAGGGTCTTCATAAGTGTCACTGAGACCTTTTCAGAAAGTCAAAAAAAATATTTATAAGTACCTCATATTTTGAATTTTTAATTCTAAGTCCGATCATAAAAATCGACATATATCGTCAGGTACCAATAAATATACGACTTGGAATTCATTGAAAAAATGTGAAAACGTAGGGTCTTCATAAGTGTCACTGAGACCTTTTCAGAAAGTCAAAAAAAATATTTATAAGTACCAAGTACCTCATATTTTGAATTTTTAATTCTAAGTCCGATCATAAAAATCGACATATATCGTCAGGTACCAATAAATATACGACTTGGAATTCATTGAAAAAAATGTGAAAACGTAGGGTCTTCATAAGTGTCACTGAGACCTTTTCAGAAAGTCAAAAAAAATATTTATAAGTACCAAGTACCTCATATTTTGAATTTTTAATTCTAAGTCCGATCATAAAAATCGACATATATCGTCAGGTACCAATAAATATACGACTTGGAATTCATTGAAAAAAATGTGAAAACGTAGGGTCTTCATAAGTGTCACTGAGACCTTTTCAGAAAGTCAAAAAAAATATTTATAAGTACCAAGTACCTCATATTTTGAATTTTTAATTCTAAGTCGATCATAAAAATCGACATATATCGTCAGGTACCAATAAATATACGACTTGGAATTCATTGAAAAAAATGTGAAAACGTAGGGTCTTCATAAGTGTCACTGAGACCTTTTCAGAAAGTCAAAAAAAATATTTATAAGTACCAAGTACCTCATATTTTGAATTTTTAATTCTAAGTCCGATCATAAAAATCGACATATATCGTCAGGTACCAATAAATATACGACTTGGAATTCATTGAAAAAAAATGTGAAAACGTAGGGTCTTCATAAGTGTCACTGAGACCTTTTCAGAAAGTCAAAAAAAATATTTATAAGTACCTCATATTTTGAATTTTTAATTCTAAGTCCGATCATAAAAATCGACATATATCGTCAGGTACCAATAAATATACGACTTGGAATTCATTAAAAAAAATGTGAAAACGTAGGGTCTTCATAAAAGTCACTGAGACCTTTTCAGAAAGTCAAAAAAAATATTTATAAGTACCAAGTACCTCATATTGTGAATTTTTAATTCTAAGTCCGATCATAAAAATCGACATATATCGTCAGGTACCAATAAATATACGACTTGGAATTCATTGAAAAAAATGTGAAAACGTAGGGTCTTCATAAAAGTCACTGAGACCTTTTCAGAAAGTCAAAAAAAATATTTATAAGTACCAAGTACCTCATATTTTGAATTTTTAATTCTAAGTCCGATCATAAAAATCGACATATATCGTCAGGTACCAATAAATATACGACTTGGAATTCATTGAAAAAAATGTGAAAACGTAGGGTCTTCATAAGTGTCACTGAGACCTTTTCAGAAAGTCAAAAAAAATATTTATAAGTACCAAGTACCTCATATTTTGAATTTTTAATTCTAAGTTGATCATAAAAATCGACATATATCGTCAGGTACCAATAAATATACGACTTGGAATTCATTGAAAAAAATGTGAAAACGTAGGGTCTTCATAAGTGTCACTGAGACCTTTTCAGAAAGTCAAAAAAAATATTTATAAGTACCAAGTACCTCATATTTTGAATTTTTAATTCTAAGTCCGATCATAAAAATCGACATATATCGTCAGGTACCAATAAATATACGACTTGGAATTCATTGAAAAAAAATGTGAAAACGTAGGGTCTTCATAAGTGTCACTGAGACCTTTTCAGAAAGTCAAAAAAAATATTTATAAGTACCTCATATTGTGAATTTTTAATTCTAAGTCCGATCATAAAAATCGACATATATCGTCAGGTACCAATAAATATACGACTTGGAATTCATTGAAAAAAATGTGAAAACGTAGGGTCTTCATAAAAGTCACTGAGACCTTTTCAGAAAGTCAAAAAAAATATTTATAAGTACCAAGTACCTCATATTTTGAATTTTTAATTCTAAGTCCGATCATAAAAATCGACATATATCGTCAGGTACCAATAAATATACGACTTGGAATTCATTGAAAAAAATGTGAAAACGTAGGGTCTTCATAAGTGTCACTGAGACCTTTTCAGAAAGTCAAAAAAAATATTTATAAGTACCAAGTACCTCATATTTTGAATTTTTAATTCTAAGTTGATCATAAAAATCGACATATATCGTCAGGTACCAATAAATATACGACTTGGAATTCATTGAAAAAAATGTGAAAACGTAGGGTCTTCATAAGTGTCACTGAGACCTTTTCAGAAAGTCAAAAAAAATATTTATAAGTACCAAGTACCTCATATTTTGAATTTTTAATTCTAAGTCCGATCATAAAAATCGACATATATCGTCAGGTACCAATAAATATACGACTTGGAATTCATTGAAAAAAAATGTGAAAACGTAGGGTCTTCATAAGTGTCACTGAGACCTTTTCAGAAAGTCAAAAAAAATATTTATAAGTACCTCATATTTTGAATTTTTAATTCTAAGTCCGATCATAAAAATCGACATATATCGTCAGGTACCAATAAATATACGACTTGGAATTCATTGAAAAAAATGTGAAAACGTAGGGTCTTCATAAAAGTCACTGAGACCTTTTCAGAAAGTCAAAAAAAATATTTATAAGTACCAAGTACCTCATATTGTGAATTTTTAATTCTAAGTTGATCATAAAAATCGACATATATCGTCAGGTACCAATAAATATACGACTTGGAATTCATTGAAAAAAATGTGAAAACGTAGGGTCTTCATAAAAGTCACTGAGACCTTTTCAGAAAGTCAAAAAAAATATTTATAAGTACCAAGTACCTCATATTTTGAATTTTTAATTCTAAGTCCGATCATAAAAATCGACATATATCGTCAGGTACCAATAAATATACGACTTGGAATTCATTGAAAAAAATGTGAAAACGTAGGGTCTTCATAAGTGTCACTGAGACCTTTTCAGAAAGTCAAAAAAAATATTTATAAGTACCAAGTACCTCATATTTTGAATTTTTAATTCTAAGTCCGATCATAAAAATCGACATATATCGTCAGGTACCAATAAATATACGACTTGGAATTCATTGAAAAAAATGTGAAAACGTAGGGTCTTCATAAGTGTCACTGAGACCTTTTCAGAAAGTCAAAAAAAATATTTATAAGTACCAAGTACCTCATATTTTGAATTTTTAATTCTAAGTTGATCATAAAAATCGACATATATCGTCAGGTACCAATAAATATACGACTTGGAATTCATTGAAAAAAATGTGAAAACGTAGGGTCTTCATAAGTGTCACTGAGACCTTTTCAGAAAGTCAAAAAAAATATTTATAAGTACCAAGTACCTCATATTTTGAATTTTTAATTCTAAGTCCGATCATAAAAATCGACATATATCGTCAGGTACCAATAAATATACGACTTGGAATTCATTAAAAAAAATGTGAAAACGTAGGGTCTTCATAAAAGTCACTGAGACCTTTTCAGAAAGTCAAAAAAAATATTTATAAGTACCAAGTACCTCATATTGTGAATTTTTAATTCTAAGTCCGATCATAAAAATCGACATATATCGTCAGGTACCAATAAATATACGACTTGGAATTCATTGAAAAAAATGTGAAAACGTAGGGTCTTCATAAAAGTCACTGAGACCTTTTCAGAAAGTCAAAAAAAATATTTATAAGTACCAAGTACCTCATATTTTGAATTTTTAATTCTAAGTCCGATCATAAAAATCGACATATATCGTCAGGTACCAATAAATATACGACTTGGAATTCATTGAAAAAAATGTGAAAACGTAGGGTCTTCATAAGTGTCACTGAGACCTTTTCAGAAAGTCAAAAAAAATATTTATAAGTACCAAGTACCTCATATTTTGAATTTTTAATTCTAAGTTGATCATAAAAATCGACATATATCGTCAGGTACCAATAAATATACGACTTGGAATTCATTGAAAAAAATGTGAAAACGTAGGGTCTTCATAAGTGTCACTGAGACCTTTTCAGAAAGTCAAAAAAAATATTTATAAGTACCAAGTACCTCATATTTTGAATTTTTAATTCTAAGTCCGATCATAAAAATCGACATATATCGTCAGGTACCAATAAATATACGACTTGGAATTCATTGAAAAAAAATGTGAAAACGTAGGGTCTTCATAAGTGTCACTGAGACCTTTTCAGAAAGTCAAAAAAAATATTTATAAGTACCTCATATTGTGAATTTTTAATTCTAAGTCCGATCATAAAAATCGACATATATCGTCAGGTACCAATAAATATACGACTTGGAATTCATTGAAAAAAATGTGAAAACGTAGGGTCTTCATAAAAGTCACTGAGACCTTTTCAGAAAGTCAAAAAAAATATTTATAAGTACCAAGTACCTCATATTTTGAATTTTTAATTCTAAGTCCGATCATAAAAATCGACATATATCGTCAGGTACCAATAAATATACGACTTGGAATTCATTGAAAAAAATGTGAAAACGTAGGGTCTTCATAAGTGTCACTGAGACCTTTTCAGAAAGTCAAAAAAAATATTTATAAGTACCAAGTACCTCATATTTTGAATTTTTAATTCTAAGTTGATCATAAAAATCGACATATATCGTCAGGTACCAATAAATATACGACTTGGAATTCATTGAAAAAAATGTGAAAACGTAGGGTCTTCATAAGTGTCACTGAGACCTTTTCAGAAAGTCAAAAAAAATATTTATAAGTACCAAGTACCTCATATTTTGAATTTTTAATTCTAAGTCCGATCATAAAAATCGACATATATCGTCAGGTACCAATAAATATACGACTTGGAATTCATTGAAAAAAAATGTGAAAACGTAGGGTCTTCATAAGTGTCACTGAGACCTTTTCAGAAAGTCAAAAAAAATATTTATAAGTACCTCATATTTTGAATTTTTAATTCTAAGTCCGATCATAAAAATCGACATATATCGTCAGGTACCAATAAATATACGACTTGGAATTCATTGAAAAAAATGTGAAAACGTAGGGTCTTCATAAAAGTCACTGAGACCTTTTCAGAAAGTCAAAAAAAATATTTATAAGTACCAAGTACCTCATATTGTGAATTTTTAATTCTAAGTTGATCATAAAAATCGACATATATCGTCAGGTACCAATAAATATACGACTTGGAATTCATTGAAAAAAATGTGAAAACGTAGGGTCTTCATAAAAGTCACTGAGACCTTTTCAGAAAGTCAAAAAAAATATTTATAAGTACCAAGTACCTCATATTTTGAATTTTTAATTCTAAGTCCGATCATAAAAATCGACATATATCGTCAGGTACCAATAAATATACGACTTGGAATTCATTGAAAAAAATGTGAAAACGTAGGGTCTTCATAAGTGTCACTGAGACCTTTTCAGAAAGTCAAAAAAAATATTTATAAGTACCAAGTACCTCATATTTTGAATTTTTAATTCTA